>NW_019946997.1:28453-31031 GCF_002910315.2 Salvelinus sp. IW2-2015 | reverse complement strand
CGTTCTGGGACTTGTAATGTATCCACAGTGTTCCCACAACCTAATTACACGTTCTGGGAACCTTGTAATGTATCCACAGTTTCCCACAACCCAATTACATGTTCTGGGAACCTTGTAATGTTGTAATTAGGTTGTGGGAACACTGTGGATACATTACAAGGTTCCCAAAAAGCAAAATATGTATTTTCTGATGACATTCATACAACGTTTAAGTTAGGTTGCACAGGACATTCCTATAATGTCCGAATGTTGACACAACACCTGGTCTAAGTTGTCTGTGATGTTACAAGAATATTCTTGTGATATTCACAGAGGTTGCACATAACATTCCCACAATGTTGCTTAATGTTGCACAATTTCCAAATAAGTCTGTTTTTATGACGTTGATAGGATATTTGTTTTAGGTTTAACATTATATTCCATTGATGTTCACGCAGTATATATTTGACCTTGTCTTTGAAGTCCTCAGATCATTTCAGAACATTTATATTTTGTTCAGTGTATTTCATTTCCATGATCATTGCAGAATAAATTCCTCTCCTGTTCTGACTGTGACGGTTTCATAGGCTACTCATAGGTAAAATAGGCTGCCATTTCTCCCATCTCTCATGTAATTGGACCCACTTCGTAGGCTAAAGAGATAAACTATGTAAAGTATTTTGCTTTATGTGATCTGAAGCGCAGTTTAACAGACAGTTTGTCTTTTCCGTTGACGTTTGTAGGCTACGTCTAAATACTGTTATGTCAAATTTCTCCAGTAGACAATATTTCATTTAGATACATACACTGCCTTCAGAAATTATTCATACCCTTTGACTTATCAACTCCTGTGTAGATTTGGCCTTGTGTTATAGGTTATTGCCCTACTGAAAGTTGAATTATTCTCCCAGTGTCTGGTGGAAAACAGATTGAACCAGGATTTCCTCTAAGATTCTGCCTAAAATCTCCCTAGTCCTCGCCGATGACAAGCATACTCATAACATGATGCAGCCACCACCATGCTTGAAAATATGAAGATTGGTACTCAGTGATCTGTTGGATTTGCCCCAAACATAACACTTTGTATTCAGGACATAAAGTTCTTATGTTTTGCAGTTTTACTTAAATGCCTTGTTGCAAACAGCATCCATGTTTTGAAATATTTGTATTCTGTACAGACTTCCTTCTTTTCACTCTGTCAATTATGTTAGTATTGTGGAGTAACTACAATGTTGTAGATCCATCCTCAGTTTTCTCCTATCACAGCCAGATGTAACTGTTTCAGAGTCACCATTTCAGCTTTTCATTTTTAATTCAATAGTAAACATTTCTGAAAACATAATTCCACTTTGAAATAATGGGGTATTGTGTGTAGGCCAGTGACACACAATCTCAATTTAATCCATTTTAAATTCAGGATGTAACACAACAAAATGTGGAAAAAGTCAAAGGGTGTGAATTCTCCTGAAGTCCCTGTATATCTTAACCATTGCAGAATAAATTCCTCACCTTTTCTGGCCATGATGAGTTCATATTCCCCAGGTAGCCATACAACAAATTACCATGCGCATCTCTCATTTATTTGGGCCTATTAGGTAAGCTATTATAATTTTAAGTTGTTGCTGTAGCCAAGCCTGTATGCATCCGAAAGGGAGCGTGGTTTATAACATTCAGTAGAATTGAACAGGTAAACAGACTGTTGATCTTTACATTGAAGGGTGTAGGCTACCACTGTAATTAGCTCTACTGTAGTTTCCATTTTATTCAGAGTAGTTTCAGACTTCACAGACAGTGCAGCATATTTTGTGAAAAAATGAATGAAAACATGATTGTATTCTAATGATCTGGTTACAGGTCCACAACAATTTGCAATTGTTTTTGTCTTTCAGAAACTGTCAGATACAGAAAATATCACTGTAAAGGTTTAAAACATTCTTCCAACACCTCCAGAGACATTTGATCAAGTTCACCATCAATATTTCCTTTAGATACTGTCTTGGCCTAATTCCAATACTTCCGAAATATACAGGAAAAAAAGGCATTATTTTCACCATAAAAGATGAATGATGGGCAGAGTTTTAATGCGTATTCGCCCATGCACAGTTTAAGGACTCAGTTTAAGGACTGATTTATAATGGGAAACGTGCGTATGCATGGCGTCCAAGTTTATTCCTCTCAATATTTTTGTGCGTGCGCATTGTTGTTCCCGAGGTATTTTATCCTCTGCATCACCAGCTCTTGTCAATCTTATTTTTCCAGTTTATAGTCAATCAGGAATTCCATGGTTCCTTTTCAGCCTTCTCAGACATAACTAACTGATATACTGGTAACTGGGCTATTCACCATCACCTCACCCATCCTCTTGAGGTGCTTGGTACTTCTGGACACATATTTACAAGGTATCCAAGACTATGAGTCCTGATCTAGGATCACTTTTGCTTTTCAGATCATGAAAAATAAGACAGGGGAACCATATCAAGACAAGGGGACCATATCAAGACAAGGGGACCTTATCAAGACAGGGGAACCATATCAAGACAGGGGAACCATATCAAGACAGGGGGACCATATCAAGACAGGGGAACCATATCAAGACAGG
>NW_019946997.1:24246-25804 GCF_002910315.2 Salvelinus sp. IW2-2015 | reverse complement strand
GCCCAGAGGAGAGGAAGGAAGGACAGCTAGTGTCTGTGGAGAGGAAGGAGAGTGGCCCAGACGAGAGGAAGGAAGGACAGCTAGTGTCCGTGGAGAGGAAGGAGAGTGGCCCAGCGGAGAGGAAGGAAGGACAGCTAGTGTCCGTGGAGTGGAAGGAGAGTGGCCCAGAGGAGAGGAAGGAAGGACAGCTAGTGTCTGTGGTGAGGAAGGAGAGTTTAATCTTAATCACACAGTCGTGTCCCTTCAGTCGACTCCCTTCTGAGTTCCTGTTAATTACAGCAGGAAGCTGCTGTACTGTGGAACATATGGTCTGCATGGACACTGTGTGGGTTCTGGAGACGTTTGGCAGTTGTTGATGCTCTGTGACGTGTTCTGTTCTTGATTTGATTGATCACGTGATGTCCCAGCAAACCGGGAACATTCCCAGAACATTAGCTAAGTTCTAGTTAGGGTTTCCTAGAACATTAGGATCCTAACATCCCAAAAACATTCAAATAATGTTTTTGATAACAAAATGTATATATTATTTTCATTATATGTCTTTGGAATGATTTCGTAACATTCACTACAATGCAGTGCAATACATCTTAGCAACAACCACAGAACATTCCTCAGAAGTTCTAATTTGGTTTCCAGGTAATGTAATACAATGTACCAGTAATGTTTTCCCATCAAACCCAAAATTGGTTTTGTGAAAAATCCCAGAGCATTTGTTAGGTTGCAGCAAATGTTCTCATAACAGAAACACTGTCCAGTCATGCTGAAGATTATACAATGTTTGTATAAAACATTTGCCTGATGTTTGCAAGAATGTTCCCAGAACACTTTTAGTCTGTTCTTTAAAGGTTCCCGGGAATGTTTCTTTAGGTTCTGGGAACATTGTGGGGACATTGACAAGAGATATAGGTTCCCGAAACACTAAACTGTCCAGTTTTGCTGACATCCAGATAATGTTTGTATCATGGTGAACAAAAATTTATTTTTGATGTTGCAAGAATGTTGACAGAACAGACTCTACCCCTTTTACCAAAGAGCACCTTCTATCTACCAAAATGTACTATTGTGTACCTTAGTAGCGCTTCCCTTCCTTCTTCTAAATCCCCATGATGCATCTCTCTGGATCGTATGGCATTTCACAACTGTATTGAAGGCCCACACAGTGTTTTCAAGCCAGGTCTTTTATCCTCTGCACCACCAGGGAAGTTCTCTTACAGCTTATTTTCCCTGTATATATATATATATATATATATATATATATAGTCATAGCAGTCTATCAGGAATTCCATGCTTCCTTTCTAACATTCTCAGACATGTCTAAACGTTGAAAAATGAAGGTCTGATATTCTGGACTAAAAGAGAATGTCTTTATTCCGTCCAGATGTATCAATCCAGTCAGAAATGTAGAATCTACAGTAACTGTAAAATATAAAACTTTACGTAAAAATGTACTCTTCAACCTTATAAAACACACACCTGATATAATTCCTACTTTGAGATGCTTGATATGGTCCCCTGTCTTGATTTCACAACCTAATTTACATGTTTTGGGAACCTTGTA
>NW_019946997.1:12302-22655 GCF_002910315.2 Salvelinus sp. IW2-2015 | reverse complement strand
ATGGGTTTCCCTGTCTTGATATGGGTCCCCTGTCTTGAATATGGTCCCCTGTCTTGAAATGGTCCCCCTGTCTGTGATGGTCCCTGTCTTGATATGGTTCCCTGTCTTGATATGGTTCCCCTTCTTGATATGGTCCCTTGTTCTTGATATGGTCCCCCTGTTCTGTATGGTCCACATGTCTTGATTTGGTCCACCTGTCTTGATATGGTTCCCCTGTCTTGATATGGTTCCCCTGTCTTGATATGGTCCCTGTCTTGATATGGTTCCCGTGTCTTGATATGGTCCACCTGTCTTGATATGGTTCCTGTCTTGATGTCCCCTGTCTTGTATGGTCCCCTGCTCTTTGTCCTGTCTTGATATGTCCCTGTCTTGATATGTCTGCTCTTCGATATGGTTCCCTGTCTTGATATGGTCCCCTGTCTTGATATGGTTCCCCTGTCTTGATATGGTTCCCCTGTCTTGATAAGGTCCCCTTGTCTTGATATGGTCCCCTTGTCTTGATATGGTTCCCCTGTCTTATTTTTCATGATCTGAAAAGCAAAAGTGATCCTAGATCAGGACTCATAGTCTTGGATACCTTGTAATATGTGTCCAGAAGTACCAAGCACCTCAAGAGGATGGGTGAGGTGATGGTGAATAGCCCAGTTACCAGTATATCAGTTAGTTATGTCTGAGAAGGCTGAAAAGGAACCATGGAATCTCTGATTGACTATAAACTGGAAAAATAAGATTGACAAGAGCTGGTGATGCAGAGGATAAAATACCTCGGGAACAACAATGCGCACGCACAAAAATATTGAGAGGAATAAACTTGGACGCCATGCATAGCCGTTTCCCATTATAAATCAGTCCTTAAACTGAGTCCTTAAACTGTGCATGGGCGAATACGCATTAAAATCTGCCCATCATTCATCTTTTATGGTGAAAATAATGCCTTTTTTTCCTGTATATTTCGGAAGTATTGGAATTAGGCCAAGACAGTATCTAAAGGAAATTGATGGTGATTGAACTTGATCAATGTCTCTGGAGGTGTTGGAAGAATGTTTTAAACTTTACAGTGATATTTCTGTATCTGACAGTTTCTGAAGACAAAAACAATTGCAAATGTTGTGGACCTGTAACCAGATCATTAGAATACAATCATGTTTTCATTCATTTTTTCACAATATGCTGCATGTCTGTGAAGTCTGAAACTACTCTGAATAAAATGGAAACTACAGTAGAGCTAATTACAGTGGTGCCTACACCCTTCAATGTAAAGATCAACAGTCTGTTTACCTGTTCAATTCTACTGAATGTTATAAACCACGCTCCCTTTCGGATGCATACAGGCTTGGCTACAGCAACAACTTAAAATTATAATAGCTTACCTAATAGGCCAAAATAAATGAGAGATGCGCATGGTAATTTGTTGTATGGCTACCTGGGGAATATGAACTCATCATGGCCAGAAAAGGTGAGGAATTTATTCTGCAATGGTTAAGATATACAGGGACTTAGGAGAATTCAACCCTTTGACTTTTTCCACATTTTGTTGTGTTACATCCTGAATTTAAAATGGATTAAATTGAGATTGTGTGTCACTGGCCTACACACAATACCCCATTATTTCAAAGTGGAATTATGTTTTCAGAAATGTTTACTATTGAATTAAAAATGAAAAGCTGAAATGGTGACTCTGAAACAGTTACATCTGGCTGTGATAGGAGAAAACTGAGGATGGATCTACAACATTGTAGTTACTCCACAATACTAAATAATTGACAGAGTGAAAAGAAGGAAGTCTGTACAGAATAAATATTTCAAAACATGGATGCTGTTTGCAACAAGGCTATTAGTAAAACTGCAAAACATAAGAACTTTATGTCCTGAATACAAAGTGTTATGTTTGGGGCAAATCCAACAGATCACTGAGTACCAATCTTCATATTTTCAAGCATGGTGGTGGCTGCATCATGTTATGAGTATGCTTGTCATCGGCGAGGACTAGGGAGATTTTAGGCAGAATCTTAGAGGAAATCCTGGTTCAATCTGTTTTCCACCAGACACTGGGAGAATAATTCAACTTTCAGTAGGGCAATAACCTATAACACAAGGCCAAATCTACACAGGAGTTGATAAGTCAAAGGGTATGAATAATTTCTGAAGGCAGTGTATGTATCTAAATGAAATTGTCTACTGGAGAATTTGCCATAACAGTATTTAGACGTAGCCTACAAACGTCAACGGAAAAGACAAACTGTCTGTTAAACTGCGCTTCAGATCACATAAAGCAAAATACTTTACATATTTATCTCTTTAGCCTACGAAGTGGGTCCAATTACATGAGAGATGGGAGAATGGCAGCCTATTTTCCCTATGAGTAGCCTATGAAACCGTCACAGTCAGAACAGGAGAGGAATTTATTCTGCAATGATCATGGAAATGAAATAAACTGAACAAAATATAAATGTTCTGAAATGATCTGAGGACTTCAAAGACAAGGTCAAATATATACTGCGTGAACATCAATGGAATATAATGTTAAACCTAAAACAAATATCCTATCAACGTCTAAAAACAGACTTATTTGGAATGTGCAACATTAAGCAACATTGTGGGAATGTTATGTGCAACCTCTGTGAATTCACAAGAATTTCTTGTAACATCACAGACAACTTAGACCAGGTGTTGTGTCAACATTCGGACATTATAGGAATGTCCTGTGCAACCTAACTTAACGTTGTATGAATGTCATCAGAAATACATATTTTGCTTTTTGGGAACCTTGTAATGTATCCACAGTGTTCCACACCTAATTACATGTTCTGGGAACCTTGTAATGTATCCACAGTGTTCCCACAACCTAATTACACGTTCTGGGAACTTGTAATGTATCCACAGTGTTCCCACAACCTAATTACACGTTCTGGGAACCTTGTAATGTATCCACAGTGTTCCACAACCAATTACATGTTCTGGGAACCTTGTAATGTATCCACAGTGTTCCCACAACCTAATTACACGTTTGCTGGAACCTTGTAATGTATCCCAGTATCCGTCCAGATGTTTCAATCCACGTCAGAAATGTAGAATCTACAGTCAACTGTAAAATACAACAATTCCTTGTAATGTATCTACACTGTTCCCAAAACCTAATTACATGTTTTGGGAACCTTGTAATGTATCCACACTGTTCCCACAACCTAATTACGTGTTCTGGGAACCTTTAAAGAACTCAGAAAGTCTGTTCTGTCAACATTCTTGCAACATCAAAAAAATGTTTTTGTGCACCACCATTATCTGGATGTCAGCAAAACTGGACAGTTTAGTGTTTTGGGAACCTATATCTCTTGTTCCCACAACCTAAAGAAACATTCTAGAAACCTTTTAAAGAAGAGACAAATATCACGTTTCAAGTAAGACCCAGATGCAGACAACGTTGAAATAACAACAGTTTATTAATCCAACAGGGGCAAAAGGCAGGTCAAGGGCAGGCAGAGGTCAGTAATCCAGATAGGTGGGGCAAAGGTACAGGATGGCAGGCAGGGTCAGGGCAGGCAAAGGTCAGTAATCTAGAAAGGTGGGGCAAAGTTACAGGACGGCAGGCAGGCTCAGGGTCAGGGTAGAATGGTCAACACCGGGAAAACTAGAAATCAGGAACAATCGAGAGACAGGAGCAGAGGGAAAAACGCTGGTAGGCTTGACGAAACAAAAGTAATTGGCAACAGACAAACAGAGAACGCAGGTATAAATACACAGGGGATAATGGAGAAGATGGGCGACACCTGGAGGGGGTGGAGACAAGCACAACAAAATGTGTTCTGGGAACATTCTTGTAACTTCAGGTGAATGTTTTTTGGACCCTGAAAGAAATGTTGTAGAATCATCAAATCAAATCAAATCAATCACGTGGTTAGCAGATGTTATTGGTCACATACACATATTTAGCAGATGTTATTGGTCACATACACATGGTTAGTAGATGTTATTGGTCACATGGTTAGTAGATGTTATTGGTCACATACACATGGTTAGCAGATGTTATTGGTCACATGGTTAGCAGATGTTATTGGTCACATACACATGGTTAGCAGATGTTATTTGTCACATACACATGGTTAGGGCAGATTGTTATTGGTCACTACACAGTTAGCTGATGTTATTGGTCACATACACATGGTTAGCAGATGTTAATGGTCACATACACGTGGTTAGCAGATGTTATTGGTCACATACACATGGTTAGCAGATGTTAATGGTCACATACACATGGTTAGCAGATGTTAATGGTCACATACACATGGTTAGCAGATGTTATTGGTCACATACACATGTTTAGCAGATGTTAATGCGAGTGTAGTGAAATGCTTGTGTTTCTTGCTCAGTGCACTAAAATCTAAGAAGTAATATCTAACAATTTCACAACAATAATCACAATACAACAGTACAACAAACACACAAATCTAAAGTAAAGGAATGGAATTAAGAATATATAAATATATGGACGAGCAATGTCAGAGCAGCATAGACTAAGATACAGTAGTATAGAATACAGTATATACACATGAGATGAGTAATGCAAGATATGTTAACATTATTAAAGTGACTAGTGTTCCATTTATTAAAGTGGCCAATGATTTACAGTCTATGTAGGCAGTAGCCTCTAATGTGCTAGTGATGGCTATTTAACAGTCTGATGGCATTGAGATAGAAGCTGTTTTTCATTCTCTCGGTCCCAGCTTTGATGCACCTGTACTGACCTCGCCTTCTGGATGATAGCGGGGGGAACAGGCAGTGGCTCGGGTGGTTGATGTCCTTGATGATATTTATGGCCTTCCTGTGACATCAGGTGGTGTAGGTGTCCTGGAGGGCAGTTAGTTTGCACCCGGTGATGCGTTGGGCAGACCTCACCCCCCTTTGGAGAGCCCTGCGGTTGCGAGCAGTGCAGTTGCCATACCAGGCGGTGACACGCGCCGACAGGATGCTCTCAATTGTGTATCTGTAAACGTTTGTGAGGGTTTTAGGTGCCAAGCCAAATTTCTTCAGCCTCCTGGGGTTGAAGAGGCGCTGTTACACCTTCTTCACCACGCTGTCTGTGTGGGTGGACCATTTCAGTTTGTCGGTGATGTGTACTGCACAACTGGACAGTTTTTGTTTTGGGAACATATATTTTGTGATGTCCCCACAACGTTCTCACCAGACTGTTCCCAAAACCTAACAAAACATGTTGGGAACCTTTAAAGAACCAACATAATGTGTTTTAAGAACATTCTTACAAGATCAGGTGAAAGTTTTATACCAACATTCTATAATTATCAGCACGACTGGAGAGTTTTTGTGTTATGACATTTTCCGCAACCTAACTAATGTTCTAGGGACTTTCACAGAACCAATTTTGGTTAGCTGGGGCAGGTCTATATAAAAAAAGTTAGCCGGCCCAACTTGGCCCTCAGGTACAGTTTCTCCATGGGCATTAGCTGGCCAACGGTTGGTTTGGGACTGGTACCAGTATGGTTTCCAATGTCATCTTCCACTCGTTTCCTTCACTGTCTCCCTCTCTCACCCTCCTCTCTCCCTATCTTCTCTCTCCCTCTCACCCTCCTCTCTTCCTCAGCAGCAGAGACCCCATACTGCTCTCTGCCTCTCACCCTCCTCTCTTCCTCAGCAGCAGAGACCCCATACTGCTCTCTGTCTCTCACCCTCCTCTCTCCTCACAGCAAGAGACCATACTGCTCTCTGTCTCTCACCCTCCTTCTCCTCAGCAGCAGACCCCATACTGCTCTCTGTTCCCTCTCACCCTCCCTCTCTTCCTCAGCAGCAGAACCCCATACTGCTCTCTGCCTCTCACCCTCCTCTCTTCCTCAGCAGCAGAGACCCATACTGCTCTCTGTCTCTCACCCTCCTCTCTTCCTCAGCAGCAGAGACCCCATACTGCTCTCTGTCTCTCACCCTCCTCTCTCTCCAGCCAGCAAGACCCCATACTGCTCTCTGTCTCTCACCCTCCTCTCTTCCTCAGCAGCAGAACCCCCATACTGCTCTCTCTGCCTCTCACCCTCCTCTCTTCCCCAGCAGCAGAGACCCATACTGCTCTCTGCCTCTCACCCTCCTCTCTTCCTCAGCGCAAAGCCCCCATACTGCTCTCTGCCTCTCACCCTTCTCTTCCTCAGCAGCAGAGCCCCCATACTGACAGAGTAGTCTCTATAGCTCAGTGTTACCTTCTGGGACTTCAGTTATATACTATAGTCCTATAGCTCAGTGTTACCTCCTGGGACTTCAGTTTATATACTAATAGTCTATATAGCTCAGTGTTACCTTTCGGACTTCAGTTTATATACTATAGTCTATATAGCTCGTGTTACCTTCTGGACATCAGTTTATATACTATAGTCTATATAGCTCAGTGTTACCTCCTGGGACTTCAGTTTATATACTATAGTCTTATAGCTCAGTGTTACCTCTGGACTTCAGTTTATATACAAGTCTATATAGCCAGTGTACCTCCTGGGACTTCAGTTTATATACTATATCTTATAGCTCAGTGTTACTCTGGGACTTCAGTTTATATACTATAGTCTATATAGCTCAGTGTTACCTCCTGGGACTTCAGTTTATATACTATAGTCATATAGCTCAGTGTTACCTCTGGGACTTCAGTTTATATACTATAGTCTATATAGCTCAGTGTTACCTCCTGGGACTTCAGTTTAATACTATAGTCTATAGCTCATGTTACCTCTGGGACTTCAGTTTATATACTAATGTCTATATAGCTCAGTGTTATCTTCTGGACTTCAGTTTATATACTATAGTCATATAGCTCAGTGTTACCTCCTGGACTTCAGTTTATATACTTAGTTCTATAGCTCAGTGTTACCTCTGGGACTTCAGTTTATATACTATAGCTATATAGCTCAGTGTACTCCTGGGACTTCAGTTTATATACTATAGTCTATATAGCTCAGTGTTACCTCCTGGGACTTCAGTTTATATACTATGCTATATAGCCAGTGTTACCGTCTCTGGGACTTCGTTTATATACTATAGTCTATATAGCTCAGTGTTACTCCTGGGACTTCAGTTTATATACTTAGCTATATAGCTCAGTGTTACTCCTGGGACTTCAGTTTATACTATAGCTATATAGCTCAGTGTTACCTCCTGGGACTTCAGTTATATACTATAGTCTCTATAGCTCAGTGTTACCTCCTGGGACTTCAGTTTATATACTATAGTCTATATAGCTCAGTGTTACCTCCTGGGACTTCAGTTTATATACTATAGTCTATATAGCTCAGTGTTACCTCCTGGACTTCAGTTTATACTATATAGTCTCTATAGCTCAGTGTTATCTTCTGACTCAGTATAATACTATAGTCTCTATAGCTCAGTGTTACCTCCTGGGAACCTCATGGGACCCTGTTCCAGGGGATTCCTGTATGTCCTGCTGCTCCTGCCACCATAGCAGCCATTACACAGAATTCACAGTCATGAGGTGGAACCCTGCTTTTTTTTTCCAGAAACAATCGTTTTTCTTCTGTCCTGTTAGACTGATTAGGCTCAATGTCACGATCTGGACCCCTGACACACACACTCCCTCTTTTCCCTAACATATGCTAATGATGCTGTTGGTCACAGTTGGAGAGGGGAAGGAGGAAAGAGGGAGGTAGAGGGACATTAGGGCAGCAGCTGTATGCATTTCAGCAGAATGACTGCTGTCACTTTCACTTTCACTACCTCTATCTCTCTCTCTTCAATGTCAAGTGAAATAGATAATAAACTAAAGTGAAATAAACAATAAAAATGAACAGTAAACATACACTCACAAAAGTTCCAAAGGAATAGAGACATTTCAAATGTCATATTATATATATATATATGGTGTTGTAACGATGTGCAAGTAGTTAAATTACAAAAGGGAAAATAAAGCAACATAAATATGGGTTGTATTTACAATGGTGTTTGTTCTTCATCGATTGTCTTTTCTTGTGACAAAAGGTCACACATCTTGCTGCTGTGATGAAACACTGTGATATTTCACCCAGTAGATATGGGAGTTTAGATTAGTTTTCAGTTTATAAACTATAGTCTATATAGCTCAGTGTTAGATTAGTTTTCTAATTCTTTGTGAGTCTGTGTAATCTGAGGGAAATAGGTGTCTCTAATATGGTCATACATTTGTCAGGAGGTTAGGAAATGCAGCTCAGTTTCCACCTCATTTTGTGGGCAGTGTGCACATAGCCTGTCTTCTCTTGAGAGCCAGGTCTGCCTACGACGGCCTTTCTCAATAGCAAGGCTATGCTCACTGAGTCTGTACATAGTCAAAGCTTTCCTTAAGTTTGGGTCAGTCACAGTGGTCAGGTATTCTGCCACTGTGTACTCTCTGTTTAGGGCCAAATAGCATTCTAGTTTGCGTTGTTTTTTTTGTTAATTCTTTCTAATGTGTCAAGTAATTATCTTTTTGTTTTCTCATGATTTGGTTGGGTCTAATTGTGTTACTGTCCTGGGGCTCTGTGGGGTGTGTTTGTGTTTGTGAACAGAGCTCCAGGACCAGCTTGCTTAGGGGACTCTTCTCCAGGTTCATCTCTCTGTAGGTGATGGCTTTATGGAAGGTTTGGAATTACTTCATTTTAGGTGGTTGTAGAATTTAACGTCTTTTTCCTGGATTTTGATAATTCGCGGGTATCGGCCTAATTCTGCTGTGTATGCATTATTTGGTGTTCTACGTTGTACACTGAGGATATTTTAGCAGAATTCTGCATGCCGAGTTTCAATTTGGTTTTATACCATTTTGTGACTTTTTGGTTGGTGAGCGGACCCCAGACCTCACAAACATAAAGGACAATGGGTTCAAGTTTTTTTAGCCAGATCCTAATTGGTTTGTCAAATTTTATGTTCCTTTTGATGGTGTATTTAGATTTCTGACTTCCTGTTTTGATTTCAACTCAGGATTTGTGTGCCAATATGTGTGCAAGCAAGGATATGTGCGCGAGCAATATGTGTGCGAGCAAGGAGGCCGACAAACCTGACTCAGTTATACCCAGCTCTGTAAGTAGGAATGGGCGAAAATGCACCCAACTTACTGTGGGAAGCTTGTGGAAGGCTGCCCGAAACATTTGACCCAAGTTTGACCCACGGCAAAGACATTTGACCCAAGGCAATGCTACCAAATATGAATTGAGTGTATGTAAATGTCTGACCCACTGGGAATGTGATGAAAGAAATAAAAGCTGAAATAAATAATTTTCTCTACTATTATTCTGACATTTCACATTCTTAAAATAAAGTGGTGATCCTAACTGACCTAAAACAGGGAATTTTTACTAGGATTAAATGTCAGGAATTGTGAAAAACTGAGTTAAAATGTATTTGGCTAAGGTGTATGTAAACTTCCGACTTCAACTGTATATGTTGAATAGGGTAGGGCTCAATCTGCATCCCTGTCTCATCCCACGGCCATGTGGAAAGAAATGTGTGTTATTTGCCAATTTTAACCTCACACTCAAATTGAGTCAAAAGATGTTTTGAAATCAGGAAGGCATTAGAAGACTTTGTTTTGGTTTGTATTTTTGTCAATTAGGGTGTGCAGGGTGAATGCGTGGTCTGTCTTGCTGTTATTTGGTAAAAAGCCTGTTTGACAGTTGCTCAGTACATTGTTTTCACTGTGGAAAATGTACGAGTCAGCAGAGTAGAATGATCTACTCTCTCTCCCTCTTTTAATATATCCCCCTATCTATCTCTCTCTCTCTCTCTCTCTCTCTCTCTCTCTCTCTCTCTGACCACTCTCTACCTCAGCCTCTTGACTGCTAGAACTACATTGCCTTTAACTGGGCTTTGACTCCATCTGTCTGGCTCCAATCTGGTCCAGTAATCACACACACAGGCAGCCAGAACCCTCAAAGGACAGTTAGAGTTAGGCTATAATTAAAACAGCATTTGATTAAAGTCAAGCCAAGACTGAGGTTTTTGCTTCATACTTGTTCCTATTTATGTTAAACAAGCATGCCAAGGTGTTGTTGAAACACTTCACGTCAACACATCCAGTGTTCTTGATTTGAACTGAAATAAGGCCGGCACTGTTTATATTTAGGTACAGAGCAACACAATGTTGTTGAGTTAATATTCACATCAGTTAAGCGCTGACATGTAGATCTCCATCCTACCTGATCAGAAGAAGAATAGACTTCCCCGTCCAGTACGTATCCTAGCTCTCTTCCACAGATCTGTGTGTCCAGCGGACAGTGACACATATGCTCCTCCGCTGCTGCTTTCCATCACACACCTGTTGAATGAAACTCAGTAAATCCAAAAGACACAAGAAAAAAGTCCCTCGCACACTGAAAACAATACAGCCCCCTCCTTCACTCCTCATTC
>NW_019946997.1:7397-12277 GCF_002910315.2 Salvelinus sp. IW2-2015 | reverse complement strand
GCCTAACTGACTGCTAGAACTACATTGCCTTTAACTCGGCTTTACTCCATCTGTCTGGCTCCAATCTGGTCCAGTAATCACACACACAGGCAGCCAGAACCCTCAAAGGACAGTTAGAGTTAGGCTATATTAAAACAGCATTTGATTAAAGTCAAGCCAAAGACTGAGGTTTTTGCTTCATAACTGTTCCTATTTGTTAAACAAGCATGCCAAGGTGTTGTTGAACACTTCACGTCAACACATCCAGTGTCTTTTGATTTGAACTGAAATAAGGCCGGCACTGTTTATATTTAGGTACAGAGCCAACACAATGTGATTGATGTTAATATTACACTCAAGTTAAGCGCTGACATGTAGATCTCCATCCTACCTGATCAGCAGAGTAAGACTTCCCCGCAGTACGTATCCTAGCTCTCTTCCACAGATCTGTGTGTCCAGCTGACAGTGACAATATATGCTCTCAGTTGCTGTTATCCATCACACACCTGTTGAAAGAAACTCAGTGAGAATCAAAAGAACCAACAAGATAAAAAGTCCCTCCCGACACTGAAACAATACAGCCCCCTTTCACTCCTCATTCATTTGTTATGAAGAGAGAGAGAGAGATGAGAGAAAGAGAGGGAGTGTCTGTCTGTCTGTCTGTCTGTCTGTCTGTCTGTCTGTCTGTCTGTCTGTCTGTCTGTCTGTCTGTCTGTCTGTCTGTCTGTCTGTCTGTCTGTTGTGGATCTGACAGCTGCTGCCTAAGAATCCAAAATATCACTCTCCTGCCAACTTTCTGTCATTATAGTGAGACAAGCCAGAAACAACAAAGCCTGTAAAGAAAGTGTGAGAGATGATGAAGAGGATGGTCTGAGGTGACACATCCAGGGGGTGATGTGTAGGTCAGCATGTGTGAGTAAGTTAGTCACCCTGTGTTGTCCAGCTATCACAGTGTCACACACAGCTCTCAGGCCCCCATAACCCCCCAACCATGTTCTTCATCATTTGACGATGTGGACTTTGACTGACCTGAGATGTTGAGAAGGATAAGTGGAGGGAGGGAGGGAGGGAGGGAAACAGAGACACTTCCCCCTCACAGTAACCTCTGTCACTCCCTTTTTATAACAGATACAGTAGTTAGTAGATAGTTAGATGTTAGTAGTTGTGCTTTCTCAATTAATTTCAATTCAATTCAAAGAGCTTTATTGGGAAAAATACAACATGTTTACAAAACAAGTGAAATAGATAATAAACAAAAGGAACAGTAAACATTACAGAGTTTCATATTATATATATATACAGTGTTGTAACGATGTGCAAATAGCTAAAATACAAAAGGGAAAATAGATAAACATAAATATGGGTTGTATTTATATTGGTGTTTGTTCTTCACTGGTTGACCTTTTCTTGTGGCAACATGTCACAAATATTTCTGCTGTGATGGAACACTGTGGTATTTCACCCAGTAGATATGGGAGCTTATCAAAATTGGCTTAGTTTTCTAATTCTTTGTGGGTCTGTGTAATCTGAGGGAAATATGTGTCTCTAATATGGTCATACATTTGGAAGGAGGTTAGGACGTGCAGGTGTAACGGAATTCGTCCTCCTCATCTAACGAGGAGTAAGAAATGTCAGACCAATGCGCAGCGTGGTAAGTGTCCGTATTATAACACGACAACAATACAAAAATAACAAAGTGCAAAGATAAGAAAACCGAAACAGTCCTGTAACGTGAACAAACACTGACACGGAAGACAACCACCCACAAAACACAACAGAAAACAGGCTCCCTAAATATGGTTCCCAATCAGAGACAATGACTAACACCTGCCTCTGATTGAGAACCATATCAGGCCAAACGAGAAACCCAACATAGAAACACAAAACATAGATAACCCACCCAACTCACGCCCTGACCACATTAAAACAAAGAAATAACACAAGAACCAGGGTCAGAACGCGACAGCAGTTCAGTTTCCACCTCATGTTGTGGGCAGTGAGCACATAGCCTGTCTTCTCTTGAGAGCCAGGTCTGCCTACGGCGGCCTTTCTCAATAGCACACAACAACTGACACCCACGGAGCATCGTTACCCATCACTCCACAAAAGCCGCGGCCCTTGCAGAGCAAGGGGAACAACTACTTCAAGGTCTCAGAGCGAGTGACGTCACCGATTGAAACGCTATTAGCGCACACCACCGCTAACTAGCTAGCCATTTCACATCCACCTCTCAGAAAAACACATTTACACAAAAAATAACTCTTCTGACCACTATGAGAACGAAAGAGAGATGAGACAGGGAGAGAGAGAGCGGAGAGGAGATGAGATAGAGATATATATATAGAGACAGTAGAGAGGACAGAGGAAAGAAGAGAAGAGAGAGAGAGAGAGAGAGAGAGAGAGAAGATAGAGATGAGACAGAGAGAGAGAGTGAGGGGAGACGAGAGAGGAGAGGAGGGAAAGATAGAGAGAGGGAGAGAGAGATAGAGATGAGACAAAGAGAGAGATGGGGAGGGAAGACGAGAGAGGGATAGAGAGAGAGACGAGAGAGAGGAGAGAGAGATGAGAATGAGACAGAGAGAAGAGTAAGTGTGCTTCTTGATTGGGTTGTTGGAGAGAACAGAGAGGGGATTAGAGATAGATGAGACAGAGAGAGAGAGAGAGAGAGAGAGAGAGAGAGAGAGAAGAGAGAGAGGGAGAACAGGAGAGGGATAGAGATGAGATGAGCATTACAGTGAATGAAGGAGAAATAGACACTAGATGATTTTAGTTCACTTCTCAGGGGCAGAGATGGAGAGAGGAGGGACACTGACAGCGAGGAGAGAAGAAGAGAGAAGGAGAGAGAGGACACTGGCAATGAGAGGAGGAGAGGAAGAGAGGATGGGACATGACAAGTGGAGGGGAGAAGAAAAGAGAGAGAGGGGAGGGACACTGACCAGATAAAGAGAGGAGAGAAGAGGGAAAGAGAGGGAAGGAACGAGGGGACACTGACCAGATGAGAAGAGGAGAGGAAAGGAAAGAGATGGACTGACCAGAGGAGAAGAGGAGAGGAGAGACAGAGGATGGGACACTGACCAGAGGAGGAGAGGAGAGAAGAGAAGAGAGAGAGAGGAGGCACTGGCCAGTGGAGGGGAGGAGTGGAGAGAGGAGAGAGGAGGACACAACACAAACTAGCTATCTCTAAACTCTGTCATGGCTCCTGTTTGAACACAGTTATTTATTGTAGTGGTCTTATCTACTGTAGACCAGGGCCCTGGGCCAGCCTTAGGCCTGCTGTCCCAGGGTGAGGGAGGCTCCCACCTAGGGCTGCAACACTAACACAGTCACACTGGCACAGTCACACTGGCACTGACAATCAGTCACTGACACAGTCACGCTGGCACAGTCACACTGGCACCGACATAGTCCACTGACAGTCACACTGACACAGCGGTATTGTCCTTCAACTTTCTGTCCTTCATCAAGCTAAATCCAGGCTGGTATAATTAAAGAGACAGTAGGGAACAGAGAAAGGCCATCAGGACCAGACTAAGAGCAACACAAGGAACACTGAACGTGTAGTGAGTGAGCTACATTCTACAAGCTGACGCAGGCAGGCCGTATCGTCCAACCTGTTGTGGTGTGCTAACGTACACGATTAGATTTGATTCTAAACTGTCCATGTCGATATGAAGCTTGTATGTTGAATTTCCTGCTCTCACATTGAGATTTGTGGTTGCAAGTATGATTCGCAAATGTGTAATTTAATTTTACAATCCTGTATCATGATTTGCAAATGTGCATTTAATTTTGCCAGCTTGTATCATGATGTAACAACGGTCATGAAGTTATAACTTGCACATTTGAATAAATTCAATACGATTTTCAACATGCAACTTAATTTGAGGATGAATGCAACTGATTTACAAGACTTACGAACGGTGAATCTTCTTCTGGAATAAACTCCTTTGACGCAAATGTAACGTTAACTTCTGCCAGAGGGTTTGTAGTTGTAAATCAATGGGCTAAGCTTCCCAAAACTTCAATCAATTACTCATCAAAACCGAAAGACCATGTTATGGTCACATACAATGGTTAGCAGATGTTAATGGTCACAACACATGGTTCAGATGTTAATGGTCACATACACGTGGTTGCAGATGTTATTGGTCACATACACATGGTTAGCAGATGTTAATGTCACATACACATGGTAGCAGATGTTAATGTCACATACACATGGTTAGAGATGTTAATGGTCACATACACATGGTTAGCAGATGTTATTGGTCACTGGTTAGCAGATGTTAATTGGTCACATACACATGGTTAGCAGATGTCAATGGTCACATACACATGTTAGCAAGATGGTCACATACACATGGTTAGCAGATGTTAATGGTCACATAACATGGTTAGCAGATGTTATGGTCACATACACATGGTTAGCAGATGTTAATGCGAGTGTAGTGAAATGCTTGTGCTTCTAGTTCCGACCGTGCATTAATATCTAACAAGTCATCTAACAATTTCACAACAACTACCTAATACACACAAGTGTAAAGGAATGAATAAGAATATGTACATATAAATATATGGATGAGCGATGGCCGAACGGCACAGGCAAGATGCAGTAGATTGTAATGAGTACAGTATATACATTGAGATGAGTAATGTAGGGTATGTAAACATATGAAAGTGGCATTGTTTAAAGTGGCTAGTGATACATTTATTACATCCAATTATGAATTATTAAAGTGGCTGGAGTTGAGTCAGTATGTTGGCAGCGGCCGCTAAATGTTAGTGGTGGCTGTTTACAGTCTGAGCCTTGAGATAGAAGCTGTTTTTCAGTCTCTCGTCCTGCTTTGATGCACCTGTACTGACCTCGCTTCTGGATGATAGCGGGGTGAACAGCAGTGGCC
>NW_019946997.1:0-6073 GCF_002910315.2 Salvelinus sp. IW2-2015 | reverse complement strand
GTCACTACAATGGTTAGCAGATGTTAATGGTCACATACACATGGTTAGCAGATGTTTAATGGTCACATACACATGGTTAGCAGATGTAATGCGAGTGTAGTGAAATGCTTGTGCTCTAGTTCCGACCGTGCATTAATATCTAACAAGTCATCTAACAATTTCACAACAACTACCTAATACACACAAGTGAAAGGAATGAATAAGAATATGTACATATAAATATATGGATGAGCGATGGCCGAACGGCAAGGCAAGATGCAGTAGATGTATAGAGTACAGTATATACATATGAGATGAGTAATGTAGGGTATGTAAACATATGAAAGTGGCATTGTTTAAAGTGGCTAGTGATACATTATTACATCCAATTATGAATTATTAAAGTGGCTGGAGTTGAGTCAGTATGTTGGCAGCGGCCGCTAAATGTTAGTGGTGGCTGTTTAACAGTCTGATGGCCTTGAGATAGAAGCTGTTTTTCAGTCTCTCGTCCTGCTTTGATGCACCTGTACGACCTCGCCTTCTGGATGATAGCGGGGTGAACAGGCAGTGGCCGATGTGAAATGGCTAGCTAGTTAGCGTGGTGTGCGCTAATAGCGTTTAATCGGTGACGTCACTCGCTCTGAGACCTTGAAGTAGTTGTTCCCTTGCTCTGCAAGGCCGCGCTTTTGTGGAGTGATGGGTACGATGCTCGTGGGTGTCAGTTGTTGTGTTGCTATTGAGAAAGGCCCCGTAGGCAGACCTGGCTCTCAAGAGAAGACAGGCTATGTGCTCACTGCCCACAACATGAGGTGGAAACTGAACTGCTGTCGCGTTCTGACCCTGGTTCTTTGTTATTTCTTTGTTTTAATGGTCTAGGCGTGAGTTGGGTGGGTTATCTATGTTTGTTGCTCTCCATATGTGTTGTGTTTCTCTTTGTCTCCTTGATATGCTTTTCTACTCAAGTCAGCTAGGCTCCTGTTATCCACTTGTTCTCATAGTCTTCGGTGCAAATTTTAGTTAGCCTAAGTTTTTAAAATTCTGTATAGTGCCATAGTTGTGGTGGGTGGTGGTCTTCCGTGTCCACGTGTTGGTTCCGTTACCTGACTGTTTCGCGTTCTTTCCTTTATCTTTGTCACTTTCTCTTTTTGTTCATCTTCGTCTGTTCCTCGTGTTGTTGTAAATTAGGTGACAGCGTACGCACGCTGCGGCATAATGGTCTTAAGAGCACCCTTTCCCTTTCTCTCGTAACAAGTTTAGAAATTGAAGATTGGATTGAGAAGCGAAAGGAACAATGATGCCAAGGACTGAATACGGAGCCTGCATCGGTCCTAGAACCAGAATGACGACTGCCAATGTAATGATCACATATCAAGAGACACAGTAATTTCACCTCAAGTGTACAACAGAACCAACAAAGAATTCGAGAAAAAGCCGAGAAATAGTAGAAAGAAAAGAATGCTAAAGCCCACATATCTGATAAGCTCGCACATAGTCTATGGGAGTGAAATAGAAGAAGAACAGCGTGTTCCATCACAGCAGAATAGGACAAGGAGAGGAAGAGTAGTGGTGACATGTTGTCCACAAGAAAAGGTCAACCTTGAGTGGAACGAAGCAAGACAAGAGAATCGGCAATATAGAAATTAAGACCCGAGTATTTTGAATCAATAGATTGATCTAATGAGAATGTGTACAAAGAAAAGAAGACGCCTATTTTGGATACCAGTGATTGTGAAGGACAGATATTTGCTAACAAGGAGTAAGCGTTACGAAACACTGGTAATGGACAATATATATTAATAATGAATGAAACTCTTGCTAAGTGATTTACGTGATATGCCACTTTTGTGGTAGTGAGAAGTAATAATCTATTGTTCACTTGTTTTATGAACACATGTGTGTAAGTTGTCTTCGCCAATTAGAAGCTCGTTGAAGAATGAAATTGAAATTAAGTGAGAAATGAAGAACACACTACTAACGATCTAACTAGATCGTAAGCAGAACTAACTGATCTGGAAAAAAGGTATGGTAGCCAACAGGAAGGTAGCTAGGATGGAGGATGGAGAAGGGATACTAACGATGAGTTTCCCTCCCTCCCTCCCTCACGCGTGACCAACACTTGAGTAATGCGAAGCATTCTCAAAACTAGGCTCAAGGGTCAGTCAAAAAGTCCACATCCATCTGCTAACCATGTGACCAATAACATCTGCTAACCATGTGTATGTGACCATTAACATCTGCTAACCATGTGTATGTGACCATTAACATCTGCTAACCATGTGTATGTGACCATTAACATCTGCTAACCATGTGTATGTGACCAATAACATCTGCTAACCACGTGTATGTGACCATTAACATCTGCTAACCATGTGTATGTGACCATTAACATCTGCTAACCATGTGTATGTGACCATTAACATGGTCTTTCTGGTGTTTTGATGAGTAATTGATTGAAGTTTTGGGGAAGCTTAGCCCATTGATTTACAACTACAAACCCTCCTGGCAGAAGTTAGACGTTACATTTGCGTCAAAGGAGTTGTTTATTCCCAGAAGAAGATTCACCGTTCGTAAGTCTTGTAAATCAGTTGCATTCATCCTCAAATTAAGTTGCATGTTTGAAAATCGTATTGAATTTATTCAAATGTCAAGTTATAACTTCATGACCGTTGTTACATCATGATACAAGCTGGCAAAATTAAATGACACATTTGCAAATCATGATACAGGATTGTAAAATTAAATTACACATTTGCGAATCATACTTGCAACCACAAATCTCAATGTGAGAGCAGGAAATTCAACATACAAGCTTTCATATCGACATGGACAGTTTAGAATCAAATCTAATCGTGTACGTTAGCACACCACAACAGGTTGGGACGATACGGCCTGCCTGCGTCAGCTTGGTAGAATGTAGCTCACTCACTACACGTTTCAGTGTTTCCTTTGTGTTGCTCTTAGTCCTGGTCCTGATGGCCTTTCTCTGTTCCCTACTGTCTCTTTAATTATACCAGCCTGGATTTAGCTTGATGAAGGGACAGAAAGTTGAAGGACAATACCGCTGTGTCAGTGTGACTGTGCCAGTGTGACTATGTCGGTGCCAGTGTGACTGTGCCAGCGTGACTGTGTCAGTGTGACTATGTCAGTGCCAGTGTGACTGTGCCAGTGTGACTGTGTTAGTGTGTGCAGCCCTAGGTGGGAGCCTCCCTCACCCTGGGACAGCAGGCCTAAGGCTGGCCCAGGGCCCTGGTCTACAGTAGATAAGACCACTACAATAAATAACTGTGTTCAAACAGGAGCCATGACAGAGTTTAGAGATAGCTAGTTTGGTCTGTGTCCCTCCTCTCTCCTCTCTCCACTCCTCCCCTCCACTGGCCAGTGTCCCTCCTCTCTCCTCTCTTCTCTTCTCTCCTCTCCTCCTCTGGTCAGTGTCCCATCCTCTGTCCTCTCCTCTCCTCTTCTCCTCTGGTCAGTGTCCCATCCTCTGTCCTCTCCTCTCCTCTTCTCATCTGGTCAGTGTCCCTCCTCTCTCCTCTCTTCTCTTCCTCTCCTCTCATCTGGTTCAGTGTCCTCCTCTCCTCCTCTCTTCTCTTCTGCCCCTCCACTGGTCGTGTCCCAATCCTCTTGTCCTCTCCCTCCTCCTCTCATCTGGTCAGCTGTCCCTCCTCTCTCCTCTCTCTCTTCTTCTCTCCTTCCTCATGGTCGTGTCCCCCTCCTCTTCCATACTCTGCCCCTGGAAGTGAACTAAATCATTCTAGTGGTCTATTTCTCTTCATTCACTGTAATGCTTTCATCTCTATCTCTATCCCTCTCTCTGTCTCTCTCTCTCTCTCTCTCTCTCTCTCTCCTCTCTCTCTCTCTCTCTCTCTCTGTCTCATCTCTATCTCTATCCCTCTCTCTGTTCTCCTCCCCCACCCTCATCGCGCCTCTGTCTCTCTCTCTCTTCTCATCTCTCTCTCTCTCTTCCTCTCTCTCGTCTCTCTCTCTTCCCTCTCTGCTGTCCTCTCCTCATCTTCTCTCTGCTCATCTCTATCTCTCTCTCTCTCTCTCTTCTCTCTCTCTCTCTCTCCCCTCACTCTCTCTCTCTGTCTCATCTCTATCTTCTCTCTCTCTCTCTCTCTCTCTCTCTCTCTCTCTTTCTTTCCTCTGTCGCTCTCTATCTGTCTCTATATATATATCTCTATCTCATCTCTCTCCGCTCTCTCTCTCCCATGTCTCATCTCTCTTTCGTTCATCATGAGTGTCAGAGAGTTATTTTTTGTGTATGTGTTTTTCTGAAGGGCTCATGTCTCTCTGGTTCTTCTCTCTAAGTCATAGCCCAACATAGCCCAGGCACCATGGTTCTAAATAACAGAATCTATCGCAGCCATGGAATACTTATAGTAACTGTATAAAGCTTGATACTGAAACATTGTGCTGATTGAGTGCTGGATAACGTAGCTAAGGATAAGCTGTCTTCAGGAAGGGAAGTTTAGTAAATAATAACAGGATAACTGTATTACACCAGGTTGCTCTGTATTTAACCACGGTCAGATCAGGACTATATTGTATTACACTCAGTGTTGCTCTGTATTCAACCACGGTCATCAGGACTATAGCAATTACCCAGGTGCTCTGTATTTAAACCACGGTCAGATCAGGACTTATATGCATTACACCAGGTTGCTCTGTATTTTAACCACGGTCAGATCAGGACTATAGCATTATCACAGGTTTTTGCTCTGTATTTAACCACGGTCAGATCAGGACTATAGCATTACATCAGGTTGCCCTCTGTATTTAACACGGTCAGATCAGGTCTGAGACATTACACCAGGTTGCTCTGTATTATAAACCACGGTCAGATCAGGACTAGGTAGCGCATTACACCAGGTTTGCTCCTGTATTCAACCCACGGTCAGATAGGACTATAGTATTACACTCAGGTTGCTCTGTATTTAACCACGGTCAGATCAGGACTATAGCATTACACCAGGTTGCTCTGTAATTTAACCAGGTCAGATCAGGACTATAGCATTACACCAGGTTGCTCTGTATTTAACCAACGGTCAGATCAGGACTATAGTAATTACCAGGTTGCTCTGTATTTAACCACGGTCAGAACAGGACTATAGCATTACACCAGGTTGCCTCTGTATTTAACCACAGGTCAGATCAGGCTATAGGCATTACACCAAGGTTGCTCTGTATTCAACCACGGTCAGATCAGGACTATAGCATTACACCAGGTTGCTCTGTATTTAACCACGTTCAGATCAGGACTATAGCATTACCATCAGGTTGCTCTGTATTTAACCACGGTCAGATCAGGACTATAGCATTACACCCAGGTTGCCTGTATTCCCACGGTCAGATCAGGACTATAGTATTCCACCAGGTTGCTCTGTATTCAACCACGGTCAGATCAGGACTATAGTATTACACCAGGTTGCTCTGTATTTTAACCACGGTCAGATCAGGACTATAGCATTACACAGGTTGCTCTGTATTTAACCACGGTAAGCTCAGGAACTATAGCATTACACCAGGTTGCTCTGTATTTAACCACGGCCAGATCAGGTAACTGAGACATTAACGCAGGTTGCTCTGTATTTAACCACGGTCAGATCAGGACTATCATACATTACACCAGGTATGCTCTGTATTTAACCACGGTCAAGATCAGGACTATAGCATTACTCAGGTTGCTCTGTATTTAACCACGGTCAGATCAGGACTATAGTATTACACCAAGGTTGCTCTGTATTCAACCACGGTCAAATCAGGACTATAGCATTACATCCAGGTTGCTCTGTATTAACCACGGTCAGATCAGGACTATAGCATTACCCCAGGTGCTCTGTATTTAACCACGGTCAGATCAGGAATATAGCATTACACAGGTTGCTCTGTATTTAACCACGGTCAGATCAGGTCTGAGACATTACACCAGGTTTGCTCTGTATTTAACACAGGTCAGATCAGGACTATAGCATTACACCAGGTGCTCTGTATTTAACCACGGTACAGATCAGGACTATAGCATTACTCAGGTTGCTCTGTATTTAACCACGGTCAGATCAGGACTATAGTATTACACCAGGTTGCTCTTGTA
>NW_019946996.1:18760-21260 GCF_002910315.2 Salvelinus sp. IW2-2015 | reverse complement strand
AGAGCCAGAGAGAATTTGCTAAAAAGTATTTATCCTTAAGAGGATATTAATTACGTTTTGCATCCATACAAAACTGTTGTTGTCTTCAGGGATTTCCCTCTCACTAAATCCCCCTCTGTTGGAAGAGGTTTAAACCCCCAATTTGAAGAGCTTCTCATTGGCACAGCATCCAGCTAGCGCCTTAATACTCTGAGTCGAGCGAGTGTGTGTGTGTGTGTGTGTGTGTGGTGTGTGTGTGTGTGTGTGTGGTGTGTGTGTGTGTGTGTGTGTGTGTGGTGTGTTGTGTGTGTGTGGTGTGTGTGTGTGTGTGTGTGTGTGTGTGTGTGTGTATATGCAAACCCCGCCCGAGGTTGAACCCCCTCGCCGCCCGCCACCCTACCCCGTTCACTGATCAGTCCAGTGTTTAACCTGGTGCTGTCCTCCCACTGCTGATCAGTCCCGGTTAATTCAGTCTCCTGGACTCAATTATTTTACCTCTGTCCATGGTCACAACATTTGTCTGTGTGACATGATTTAAATGTAGCGAACACTTAAGTTAATTTTTTAAAATCTTTAAGTCTACTAGTCATCCTGCTTTTGTCATCTTAGAAATATAGTTCAAGTCTTTTTTTTCTCCTTTACTTGGAAGAGTTCCAGTGTTGGACAGCCTTAGCCAGCTAGCTAACATACATTTCATTCCACTCTGTTTGAGCCGGATGTTTGAGTAGGCTAAATTAGCTAGCTGCATTAGCTAGCTAAGTAAGTTAAAGTTTGAAAAAAAAAATACAACTAAATATATCTATCGCTCTTTCTCGCACTCTCTCAACCGGCTGCTTGTCGTATATATATAAATAACAAGGATTTCTTCAAAACTGTTCAACTATTGTCTTTATCGCTCTTCGAGTCAACTACTCACCATATTTTATGCACTGCAGTGCTAGCTAGCTGTAGCTTATGCTTTCAGTACTAGATTCATTATCTGATCCTTTGATTGGACGGAAAACATGTCAGTTTATGCTGCAAGAGCTCTGATAGGTTGGAGGACGTCCTCCGGAAGTGATACAGCCCTGGATCGATGCAGTGCCTTAGACCGCTGGGCCACTTGGGAGTTTACGATTTTTATCATTTTAATTCCGCTTTCTGTAATTAACCACGTGACAGTTATTTGTAGAAATTAAAAAAAAAACATTTATTATTGAAATGAAACTGTTCTATGAAAAATGCACGTAGGCCTCTACAAATAATCATAACTTGTACGCAGATCGGTAGCCATGGTAGGATAAGTTGTAAGATTCCCCAAACTTGAAACTCACGTATCGCCTATGGTTATTTACCACCCATTACACACATAGGAGGACCAGTGAAAACCCCCCCCTATGGAACTAAAATGCCTGTCCAACTGCCCTGGGGAAGTCTTACAAACGCACACACACACACACACAGGAGAAGATGTATTTCTACCATAAAGGTTTCCTACCATAAGGTATTCTACAGTTAGGTATTCTACAGTTAGGTATTCTATCCAGTTTAGGTTATTCTACAGTTAGTATTCTACAGTTAGTATCTCTACAGTTAGGTATTTCTACAGTTAGGTATTCTACACAGTTAGGTATTCTACAGTTAGCTAATTATCTACAGTTAAGGTATTCTACAGTAGGTAGGTATTCTACAGTTAGTATTCTACCGTTAGGTATTCACAGTTAGGTATTCTACAGTTAGGTATTCTACAATTAGGTATTCTACAAGTTAATGTATTCTACAATTGGTATTCTACAGTTATGTATTCTACAGTTAGTATTCTCAGTTAGTATTCTACAGTTAGGTATTCTACAGTTAGGTATATCTCTCAGTTAGGTATTCTACCATAAGGTATTCTACAGTTAGGTATTCTACAGTTAGGTATTCTACAATTAGGTATTCTACAGTTAGGTATTCTACCATAAGGTATTCTACAGTTAGGTATTCTACAGTTAGGTACTTCTATACAATTAGGTATTCTACATTAGGTATTCTACAGTTAGGATTCTACAGTAAGGTATTCTACAGTTAGGTATTCTACAGTTAGGTATTCTACAGTTAGTTTCTACCATAAGGTATTCTACAGTTAGGTATTCTACAAGTTAGTTATCTACAGTTGGTATTCACAGTTAGGTATTCTACAGTTAGGTATTCTACCAGTTAGGTATTCTACGGTTAGGTATTCTACAGTTAGGTTATTCTACAGTTAGTCTTCCTAAGGTATTCTACAGTTAGGTATTCTACCATAAGGTATTCTAACAGTTAGGTATTTCTACCAGTTACGGTATTCTACAGTTAGGTATTCTACAGTTAAGGTATTCTACAGCAGTTAGGTATTCTACCATAAGGTATTCTACGGTTAGGTATTCTACAGTTAGGTATTCTACCATAAGGTATTCTACAGTTAGGTATTCTATATAGTTAATGGTATTCTACAGTTTTTTAGGTATTCTACAGTTAGGTATTCTACCATAAGGTATTCTACGTGTTAGGTATATTAGGC
>NW_019946996.1:7541-15041 GCF_002910315.2 Salvelinus sp. IW2-2015 | reverse complement strand
CAACAATTAGGTATCCTACAATTAGGTATCCGACAATTAGGTAACATACAGCCCCGGCTTAAATCAGCAGGATGTCACAGGATTGTCACGGATCCCTCCAGGAACTTTCATCACCACACCTGTCCCCTATTCCCACTGAATAGTATTGGTATTTATGTGCCCTTTGGTTCCCATGGTCTTGTTGATTATTGTTACAATGTCCGTTGTTGCGTGTGAGTACCTGTGCTGTGTGTTTTTCAGCTTTCGTGCCCTTGTGTATTGCGCAGAAGATTACGGGTCTCGTCCCGTGTGATAATCACCGTGCGCTTGTGTTATTTATTCGAGGTACTCCTCGCTCTTTTTGTTTTGGGTTTCAACCCTGTGTGTTTTTTTTTACGTGTCTGTTTGGTCTATCGTCCCCGTGCCTTTACACGGCACGCCGGAATTTAGGGCTTAATAAGAAATATTACGCATACCTGCGCCTGTCTCCTGAATCTCTTCATAAACAACGTGACAAGGTTGTTCAAGATAAATGAAATATATTTACCTCTAAACCTTTTCTACATTTTGGCCTATTTAATGGCCGGTGGCTATGGGGAAAACAGAGTCTACTGTGTGTGTTTGAGACTGTGTGTATATTGTGTTGTTTCTTTGAACGTTGTGATGTAATAATGACTTCGTATGTCAGCTAGGCTCCTACAACGGGAAAGTGTGGGCCGGATTCGTGTTACACTCATTATCTTCCTACATCTGTTCACGGTTTGTTAGTTCCTAACAGCCATTAGTTCCTAGGGCTGAGGTGTGTGTGTGTGTGAGTGTGTGTGTGTGTGTGTGTGTTGTGTGTGTGTGTGTGTGTGTGTGTGTGTGTGTGTGTGTTGTGTGTGTCAGGTGTGTGTGATGTGTGTGTGGTGTGTGTGTGTGTTGTGGTGTGTCGACTAAGGCTGAGGTGTGTGTGTGTGTGTGTGTGTGTGTGTGTGTGTGTGCGTGGGGGTTGCGTGTGCGTGTGCGCGCGCGTGCGTGTGCGTGGTGTGTGTGTGTGCGTGTGCGTGTGCGGTTGCGCGCGCGCGCGCGTGGGTGTGTGTGTGTGTGTGTGTGTGTGTGGTGTGCGTGCGTGCGTGCGCGTGCGTGCGGGTGTGTGTGTGTGTTGCGTGTGGTGTGCGTGTGCGCGCGCGCGCGTGCGTGCGTGCGGGTGTGTGTGTGTGTGTGTGTGTGTGCGTGTGCGTGTGCGCGCGCGGTGTGTTGTGTGTGTGTGTGTTGTGTGCGTGTGACTAAGGCTTGAGTGGTTGGAAACGCGGCTCACTATAATCTGTAACCTTGGTTCTTTGAATACAGCCCCTGCTGTGTGTGAGCTTTTGGTTTCTCCCCTTAGCCGTTAGCCAGATATACGTGGAGGGGACCTTAGGGGGATACTGGCCGTTCAGGACCAGCAGAGAACCAGAACCGCGTTGTGGTCTGAGAGTTGGGGAACAAGTACAGTTCAGGTGTGGGACGTAGGACAGGAAGTTTAGTACCCGTACGTTCAGTAAGGCAGCTGTTTGTCAATGGGTCTTTAACCAGTTATGATAGGAGTGTTGTGTTTTATCAGGAAGGGTTATAGGTCACATTGTGTTTTTATCAAGAGGGTTATAGGTCACATTGTGTTTTATCAGGAAGGGTTATAGGTCACATTGTGTTTTATGCAGGAGGTTTATAGTACAATTTCTGTTTTATCAGGAAGGGTAGGGTTATAGGTCACATTGTGTTTTCATCAGGAAGGGTTGTAGGTCACATTGTGTTTATCAGGAGGTTTATAGGTCACATTCTGTTTTATCAGGAAGGGTTAGGGTTATAGGTCACATTATGCTGTTTTATCAGGAAGGGTTATAGGTCACATTGTGTTTTATCAGGAGGTTTATAGGTCACATTCTGTTTTATCAGGAGGGTTGTAGGTCACATTGTGTTTTATCAGGAGGTTTATAGGTCACATTCTGTTTTATCAGGAAGGGTTAGGGTTATAGGTCACATTAATGCTGTTTTATCAGGAAGGGTTATAGGTCCACATTGTGTTTTATCAGGAGGTTTATAGGTCACATTGTGTTTTATCAGGAAGGGTTAGGGTTATAGGTCACATTGTGTTTTATCAGGAAGGGTTAGGGTTATAGGTACATGGTGTTTTATCAGAAGGGTAAGTATGAAACACACTGAGAATCTCACTCCGATAGACCTGCTGATAGACTGCCGCCCCGACTGGCCGATAGACTGCCGATAGACTGCGGATAGACTGCTGATAGACTGCCGACAGACTGTCCCCAATCAGACTGCGATTAGACTGCCGACAGACTGCCGACAGACTGCCGATACAGCCATAGACTGCCGATAGACTGCCGATAGACTGCCGATAGACTGCCAACAGACTGGCCGGATGACTGCCAATAGAGACTTGCCGATCGAGACTGCCGACAGACTGCGATAGACTGCCGACAGACTGCCGACAGACTCCATGACTGTGCCGATAGACTGCGATAGACTGCCGATAGCTGCCGATAGACTGCCGAAGATGACACTGCCGATAGACTGCCGATAGATGCGACTAGACTGCCGACAGACTGCCGATAGGACTGCCACAGACTGCCGATAGACTGCCGACAGACTGCCCGACAGACTGCCGATAAGCTGCCGCAGACTGCCGAAGACTGCCGAAGAACTGCCGATAGACTGCCGACAGACTGCCGATAGACGCTAGCTGATAGACCTGCCGATAGAACTGCCGACAAGCTGCCGATAGACTGCCGATAGACTGCCCGACAGACTGCCGATAGACTGCCGATAGACTGCCGATAGACCTGCCGACAGACTGCCGATAGACTGCCGACAGACTGCGATAGACTGCGTAAGACTGCCGACAGACTGCCGACAGACCTGCCGATAGACTGTGCGCGATAGACTGCCGACAGACTGCCGACAGACTGCGCGATAGACTGCCGATAGACTGCGATAGACTGCCGACAGACCTGCCGGATAGACTGCCGATAGACTTGCCGATAGACTGCCGATAGACTGCCGATAGACTGCCACAGACTGCCGACAGACTGCGATAGACTGCTGCGATAGACAGCCGATAGACTGCCGACAGACTGCCGATAGACTGCCGATCAGACACCGATAACTGCCGACAGACTGCCGATAGACTGCCGATAGAACTGCCGATAGACTGCCAACAGACTGCCGACAGACTGCCGATAGACTGCCGATAGACTGCCGACAGACTGCCGATAAGACTGCCGACAGACTGCCGATAGACTGCCGACAGACTGCCGACAGACTGCCGATAGACACTGCCGACAGACTGCCGATAGACTGCCGATAGACTGCCGATAGACTGCCGATAGACGACAGACTGCCCGATTAGACTGCCGACAGACTGCCGATGTAGACTGCCGACAGACTGCCGATAGACCTGCGATAGACCTGGCCGACAGACTGCCGACAGACTGCCGATAGACTGCCGACAGACTGCCGATAGACTGCCGATAGACTGCCGATAGACTGCTGATAGGTACTTATCACAGTGGGAGGCTGTTCCTTCTGTTGCTAGAACTTAAGCGGTACCGTCCCGTAGCGACGAACCTGCCTTTTCTACTTGTAGAATCGCAATGCTCGTCAGTGGCCAATACTTTTTGCCAATCAGAGAGCACGAAACCATCCCATAGTCTGCAATGTAGGCTGTGGGATGGTAGCTAGCTAAGTGCTCAGACGCAATGCACACGACGCTAAATACTTCCACCAAGCTAGCTAACCAGTGAAGCTACTATTGACATTATAATTAAATTGTTTCCATAAAACACCTGCCTGTGTTAGCTGCCAAGTTAGTGCAGTGTTCTTAGCTAGCTAGCTATGTTGTGCTAGCTAGAGAATATGCTAACGTTAGCTAGCTAGCTAAACATTTGATTATGGGCTGGCACTGGCAGTATGGGATTACGGAGAGTGAATTAAATTGTTTCTTCGCCATCTTGCTAAGTAGCTACAGTGCCTTCATAAAGTATTCATACCCCTTGACTATTCAACATTGTGCTGTGTTATAGCCTGAATTCAAAAATTGATTAAATAAAATAACAATTCTCACCCATCTACACATAATACCCATAATGACAAAGTGAAAACATGTTTTTAGAAATGTTAGCAAATTGATTGAAATTTAAATACAGAAATATCTAATTTACATAAGTATTCCCGGCCCAGACTCAATACGTTAGAATCAACACTTTACTTGACACCCAGCGTCATAACACATTATGACACGTTCATAACCTGTCATAATATGTCATAACAACAGACATGCCATATATATTTACACCTGTTGTGACATATATTCCGTTATTTTATAGCTGGTTATAACACCTACATATAGAGTGTCAAAACTCATGAGACCTAGCACACAAGGCAAAACATTCCATTCCATCGTAGCCTACGTGTCAACACTAGGTTTATGTTGTATATATCTTTTAGAAATTTACCACATTAAATTATCCCTGTAATTGCGCACTCGTTGATGTCAGACATGCACCAATCCCAATGCTCTGTTGCTGATGACTGGGATGAAAGAAGGAACAGATTTCAGGAGCAGGACCAGACATCCTCTATGTGACTGATGACTGATATAAGGGCCTGTACGTGATAGGCCTATCTGGTTTATATGATTATGATGTCACAATGCTTCTTGACAGTGTCATAAAGTGTATTTTCAACAAGATATTTAAAATATAATGAAGAAAAAAGTAAGGAATTAATTACAACAACAACAAATAAAATTAAGAAACAAACTTTCAAAAGAAAGGCAACTTCTTGGCAGGGAATAAATGTGGGTTTTAACACTCTTATGTAGGTGTTATAACCAGCCATAAAATAACACAATATATGTCACAACAGGTGTAAATATGTGGGTRATGACAGTGTTATAACCATATTATGACAGGTTATGACAGCTGTTATGACATGGTTATGACCGTGTCATCACTTGGTATGACGCTGGTTGGCAGGTAAAGTGTTACTGAATCACCTTTGGCAGCGTTTACAGCTGTGACTCGTTCTGGGTAAGTCTGTAAGAGCTTTGGACACCTGGATTGTACAATATTTGCACATTATTGTCAAGTTTGTTGTTGATCATTCTTGCCATAGATTTCCAAGCTGATTTAATTCAAAACTGTAACTCGGACACTCAGGAACATTCACTGTTTTCTTGGTAAGCAACTCCAGTGTAGATTTGGCCTTGTGTTTGAGGTTATCGCCAGCAGCATACCACCCTGCATACCACTGCTGGCTTGCTTCTGAAGCTAAGCAGGGTTGGTCCTGGTCAGGCCCTGGATGGGAGACCAGATGCTGCTGGAAGTGGTGTTGGAGGGCCAGTAGGAGGCACTCTTTCCTCTGGTCTAAACAAAGATCCCAATGCCCCAGGGCAGTGATTGGGGACACTGCTCTGTGTAGGGTGCCGTCTTTCGGATGGGACGTTAAACGGGTGTCCTGACTCTCTGAGGTCATTAAAGATCCCATGGCACTTATCGTAAGAGTAGGGGTGTTAACCCCGGTGTCCTGGCTAAATTCCCAATCTGGCCCTCAACCATCACGGTCACCTAATAATCCCCAGTTTACAATTGGCTCCTTCATCCCCCTCCTCTCCCCTGTAACTATTCCCCAGGTCGTTGCTGCAAATGAGAACGTGTTCTCAGTCAACTTACCTGGTAAAATAACGGATAAATAAAAAAAAATTGTCCTGCTGAAAGGTGAATTTGTCTCCCAGTGTCTGGTGGAAAGTAGACTGAACCAGGCTTTCCTCTAGGGTTTTGCCTGTGCTTAGCTCTATTCTGTTTCTTTTTATCCTAAAAAAAAATCCCTTACCGATGACAAGTATAACCCTAACATGATGCAGCCACCACCATGGTACTCAGTGATGTGTTGTGTTGGATTTGCCCCTAATATAACGCTTTGTATTCAAGACATATTTTGGGAATTTATACTTTAGTACCTTACTGCAAACATGATGCATATTTTGGAATATTTGTATTCTGTACAGGCTCCCTTCTTTTCACTCGGTCATTTAGGTTAGAATTGTGGAGTAACTACAATGTTGTCGATCCATCCTCAGTTTTCTCCTATCACAGCCATTAGACTCTGTAACTGTTACCATTGGCTTCATGGTGAAATCCCTGATGGTTTCCATCCTCTCCGGCAACTGAGTTAGGAAGGACGCCTGTATCTTTGTAGTGACTGGGTGTATTGATACACCATCCAAAGTGTAATTAATAACTTCACCCTGCTCAAAGGGCTATTTGGGCTCCCGAGTGGCGCAGCAGTCTAAGGCTGCTGCGCTGTGGTCCCGTGTGGCTCAGTTGGTAGAGCATGGCGCTTGCAACGCCAGGGTTGTGGGTTCATTCCCCACGGGGGGACCAGTATGAACTTTCCAATTTGTAAGTCGCTCTGGATAAGAGCGTCTGCTAAATGACTTAAATGTAAATGTAAAGGCGCTGCATCTCTGCGCTAGAGGCGTCACTACAGACCCTGATTCGATCCCGGGCTGTATCACAACCGGCCATGATTAGGAGTCGCATAGGGTGGCGCAGAATTGGCCCGGCGTCGTCCGGGTTAGGGGAGGGTTTGGCCAGGGTAGGCCGTCATTGTAAAATAAGAATTTGTTCTTAACTGACTTGCCTAGTTAAATAAAGGTTAAATTAAACAATATTCAATGTCWGTTTTTTGTTTTTTTTACCCTTCTTTGCGAGGCAGTGGAAAATCTCCCTGGTCTTTGTGGTTGAATCTGTGTTTGAAATTCACGGCTCGACTGAGGGACCTTACATAGACTTCAGAAAGTATTCACACACATTGATTAATTCCACATTTTGTTTTGTTACAGCCTGAATTGTGAAGGCACTGTATCTATCTGTGGCCACCTGGCTAATATCAACAAGGGCATTCTACAACAGAGCAACATTAGCGTAGCTAGCTAGCTAACGTTGGAATCTACACCATAAACTAAGCAACACAGTATTGTCGAACAGCGCTACTGCCACCTTCTGTTTTGGAGTATTCGTGGCGACGACTTCGAGGTCTTTGCTGTGTGAACACAGAAGAGATTAACTGCCGAACACTCTGTTCAGAGGCGCTAAGTACCGTCGGGCAGGCGAACGTTTGACAGTCCTACCTGTGTGTCTGAGCTTTCAGGGTAAGGGAGGGCTCTTGTTACCCTCGTTGACTTTGTAGTCCCACTGTATCATGTTATTATGTTTAATTCTCCACTGTTATGACGGACGGAGGGTTTATTTGGGATTTGAGTTGACTTGTAAAACACTACAATTAACTTCAGTTGGAATCGTAAAAACACACACTGCAATACAGGCAAAAGTAGTTTAGTATTTGTGTAGTGTGACATAACTATAGTGGTAGTTTAGTAGAAGTGTAGTTTAGTTGGAATTGTAAAAACACACACTGCAATACAGGCAAAAGGCATCTTCAGCCTTATTTAAAAGGGAGTGGTTTAGAGATGGGGGGGGT
>NW_019946996.1:0-2993 GCF_002910315.2 Salvelinus sp. IW2-2015 | reverse complement strand
GTGGGGGGGGGAGCTGTTGACTGGACCTATAGGGGTATAGGAGGGCTGTTGACTGGACCTATAGGGTATAGGGGGGCTGTGACTGGACCTATAAGGTATAGGGGGCTGTTGACTGGACCTATAGGGGTATAGGGGGGCTGTTGACTGGACCTATAGGGTATAGGAGGCTGTTGACTGGACCTATAGGGTATAGGGTGGGCGGGGTATAGGGGGGCTGTGACTGGACCTATAGGGGTATAGGGGGGCTGTTGACTGGACCTATAGGGTATAGGGGGCTGTGACTGGACCTATAGGGGATATAGGGGGCTGTTTGACTGGACCTATAGGGGTTAGGGGGGCTGTTGACTGGACCTATAGGGGTATAGGGGGGCTGTTGACTGGACCTATAGGGATAGGGGGGCTGTTGACTGGGACCTATAGGGTATAGGGGGGCTGTTGACTGGACCTATAGGGGTATAGGGGGCTGTTGACTGGACCTATAGGGGTATAGGGGGCGCTTTGACTGGACCTATAGGGTATAGGGGGCTGTTGACTGGACTCACTATAGGGGTATAGGGGGGCTGTTGACTGGACCTATAGGGTATAGGGGGGCTGTTGACTGGACCTATAAGGGTATAGGGGGGCTGTTGACTGGACCTATAGGGGTATAGGGGGCCGCTGTTACTGGACCTATAGGGATAGGGGCTGTTGACTGGACCTATAGGGGTATAGGGGGGCTGTTGACTGGACCTATAGGGGTATAGGGGGTGGCTAATTCAGGTTGTTTACATAATAACGTTAGCTTCTCTGTATCAATTAGTCTCTCTGTATCAATAAGTCTCTCTGTATCAATAAGTCTCTCTGTATCAATAAGTCTCTCTGTATCAATACGTCTCTGTATCAATAAGTCTCTCTGTATCAATAAGTCTCTCTGTATCAATACGTCTCTCTGTATCAATAAGTCTGTTTCAATAAGTTGCTCTGTACAATACGTCTCTGTATCAATTAGTCTCTCTGTATCAATAAGTCTCTCTGTATCAATAAGTCTCTCTGTATCAATTAGTCTCTCTGTTTCAATAAGTCTCTCTGATCAATACGTCTCTGTATCAATTAGTTCTCTGTATCAATACGTATCTCTGTTTCAATGAGTCTCTCGTATCAATAAGTTCTCTCTGTATCAATACGTCTCTCTGTATCAATAGTCTCTCTGTATCAATAAGGTCTCTCTGTATCAATAAGTCTCTCTTATCAATTAGTCTCTCTGTTTCAATAAGTCTCTCTGTATCAATACGTCTCTGTATCAAATTAGTCTCTCTGTATCAATACGTCTCTCTGTATCAATAAGTCTCTCTGTATCAATTAGTCTCTCTGTTTCAATAAGTCTCTCTGTATCAATAAGTCTGTATCAATAAGTCTGTTTCAATAAGTCTCTCTGTATCAAAAAGTCGCTCTGTATCAATAAGTCTCTCTGTATCAATTAGTCTCTCTGTATCCAATAAGTCTCTATGTATCAATACGTCTCTCTGTATCAATTAGTCTCTCTGTTTCAATAAGTATCTCTGTATCAATAAGTCTCTGTTTCAATAAGTCTGTATCAATAAGTCTGTTTCAATAAGTCTCTCTGTATCAAATAAGTCGCTCTGTATCAATAAGTCTCTCTGTATCAATACGTCTCTCTGTATCAATAAGTCGCTCTGTATCAATAAGTCTCTCTGTATCAATACGTCTCTCTGTATCAATTAGTCCTTCTCTGTATCAATAAGTCGCTCTGTATCAATTAGTCTCTCTGTATCAATAAGTCTCTCTGTATCAATTAGTCTCTCTGTTTCAATAAGTCTCTCTGTTTCAATAAGTCTATCTGTATCAATAAGTTCTCTCTGTATCAATAAGTCTCTCTGTATCAATTTAGGCTCTCTGTATCAATAAGTCTCTCTGTATCAATAAAGTCTAAATCTGTATCAATTAAGTCTCTCTGTATCAATAAGTCTCTTCTGTATCAATTAGTCTCTCTGTTATCAATAAGTCTCTCTGTATCAATCAAGTTCTTAATCTGCTATCAATAAGTCTCTCTGTATCAATAAGTCTCTCTTTTCAATAAGTCTGTATCAATAAGTCTGTTTTCAATAAGTCTCTCTGTAATCAGCTCAATCCTCTGTATCAACTTAGTCTCTCTGTATCAATAAGTCTCTCTGTATCAATAAGTCTTCTCTGTTTCAATAAGTCTCTCTGTATCAGTAAGTCTCTCTGGTATCAATTTAGTCTCTCTGTATCAATACGTCTCTCCTGTATCAATAAAGTCTGTTTCAATAAGTCTCTCTGTATCAATAATGTCTCTCTGTATCAGTAAGTCCTCTCGTTTCAATAAGTCTCTCTGTATCAGTAAGTCTCTCTGTATCAATTAGTCTCTCCTGTATCAATACGTCTCTCTGTATCAATTAGTCTCTCTGTATCAATACGTCTCTCTGGGTATCAATATCTCTCTCAGTCTCTCTGTATCAATAAGTCTCTCTGTATCAATAAGTCTCTCTGTATCAATTAGTCTCTCTGTATCAATAAGTCTCTCTGTATCAATAAGTCTGTTTCAATAAGTCTGTATCAATAAGTCTGTATCAATAAGTCTGTTTCTAAGTCTCTGGTGTCCCCCTTCCCTAACCCTAACCCCCTTCCCTCGTCCCAATCAGTAGTTTGAATTGAGAACGCTGACCATGAGTGTATGTCGCCTCGCAGTGCAATGGTAACACTTAGTAGATAATAGCATTTCAATTCAAGTAGATAGCATTCTCTTTTCAACGACCCGAGCCCGGTTATGGGTTTACATGAGTAAAATGTGTCTAGTGAGATATATATCTCTCATCAACGTCAAGAGTTACAACTTTTCTGTTTACACTATCCTTGGATGTTGTGTGGTCAAAGTCCCCCATTCCTGCTTCATGTGAGCTCAGCTATTTATCATACCGTAAATACCATAGTATATAGCTCAGCTATTTATCATACCGTAAATACCATAGTATATA
>NW_019946995.1:51041-52466 GCF_002910315.2 Salvelinus sp. IW2-2015 | reverse complement strand
ACAGGTTTCCAGTAGGCAATAACATGTCCCAACACGCGCCTTGCAGAAAACAGAAAATGGGGGACACGTTGTTCCAAGAGGGCGTATTCAACGTCAGACAGAGATAATCAACTCATTTTTCCTCTCACTTCCTCTTGACATCCGGGTGAAGGTGTATGACGTGCACGTATAGTCATAGGTATCATGCCCATTTATAGGCAGTCACTTGAACAGAACATAGATTTCAGACTTTCCACTTCCTGGTCACAAAGTGTGCTGCCAAATGAGTTCTGTTTTACCCACAGACAAAATTCAAACGGTTTTAGAAACTAGAGTGTTTTCTATCCAATAGTAATAATAATATGCATATTGTATGAGCAAGAATTGAGTACGAGGCCGTTTAAATTGGGCACGTTTTTCCCCAAAAGTGGAAACAGCACCCCCTGTCCTCATCAGGTTTTAAGCAAGTCAGCCATATCAGCTATGTTTTTTTAAAAGGCAGTAAATGAGGCTGAATTAACTTTTTTGCTGCCAGACAAGGCTCCACTGATAGCCATGTGTAGCAGTGGTAAGGTTTTGGGACTGCTGTTGGGACTCTGCTGTTGGGACAGCTTTATTACAGCTTTATGTCGGCAGTTTGTAGTTTGTGGGATACGTTTGTCACCGTTATAGTGCAATTAATGTATTGTTTAGTGTTGTGTTGTGAAGTGGCTTTGCTGGCATGCATTTTTTTTTGCCCCACCAAGATTTACATGCTTAAATTGCGACTKGTAATAGTAGACAGTAATTAGTGTGCATCAGGTGCCAGGTGACTCGTGCTCACCAGATGTATTGGTGTCAAAGAGGTGACATCAAACAAGCACTTGAAGCAAAATAACTCACGTGGACCGAATCCCCAYAAAGTGGGGCTGGTTCAGTTAGTAGGCACAAAGCAACTCAATGCAAGGACAACTAAATACAACAGCTAAAATAGCTATACCCAAACGGTGGTTAGCTAGCTTTCATTAGCCGTGAGGACTAGGATTGTAGCTTAAGCTCAGCACAGGCCAGTACTCAGTAAAACCTTAGAAAACTCACTGGACTTGATCGAGAGCATCCTAAGAATGTTTGTTTTCCACTGGGTACAGGGGCCCATAATAACTTTGAGGGAAAAGCATTGCTCAACAGGGTTTTGCGTGTGCAATTCGATGATTAGCCGTGAGCTTTTGGTGTTAGCTAGCTAGTGTTCGCCTAGTTGGCTAATAGCCTAGCTAGATAGTACCACATTAGCTGAAGACAACCTTATGAATAGCATTGTTTGTCTTCAGTCTTGATAGTCTCTTTTGTCCATAGCACCATGAGGTATAGCTTGTCAACACTCAATAATCTCTTAGTACAGTTTACTATAACTGTAGAGACGGAACTCTCAACCATTTACAATAATCACAACTTGATACTAGAACACAT
>NW_019946995.1:29620-49368 GCF_002910315.2 Salvelinus sp. IW2-2015 | reverse complement strand
CTCACCCTCTCTCTTAACACACACTACTGCCTCCCAGTAAATAGCATGTGGTCAAAACACAGTCAGCTAGCTAACTCCTGTCATTACTCAGATGGTTCTATGGATACTGTTAGTTAAATACTGCTCACATACAGTTGAATCAGAGTTTACATACACCTTAGCCAAATAGATGTCGTTCTCCTTAGACATTTAATTCTCAGTTTTCACAATTCCTGACATTTCATCCTTGTACAAAAAATCCCTGTCTTAGGTCAGTTAGGATGACCACTTTTATTTAAGATGTGAAATGTCAGAATAATAGTAGAGAGAATGATTTAGTTCACTTTTATTATTTTTATTTATTTCATTCACATTCCCAGTGGGTCAGAAGTTGACATACACTTAATTAGTATTTGTAGCATGCTTAAATTTTTTAACTTGGCATCAAACGTTTCGGGTAGCCTTCACAAGCTCTCCCACAATAAGTTGAGTGAATTTTGGCGCCATTCTTCCCTGACAGAGCTGGTGTAACCGAGTCAGGTTGGTAGGCCTACCGTTGCTCGCACATGCTTTTTCTTTCTGCCCAACAAATTTTCTATAGGATTGAGGTAGGGCTTGTGATGGCCACCAATACCTTGACTTTGATGTCCATCAGCTTTTGCCACAACTTTGAAAGTATGCTTGGGGTCATTGTCCATTTGGAAGACCCATTTCGACCAAGTTTAACTTCCTGACTGATGTCTTGAGATGTTGCTTCAATATATCCACATAATTTTCCTCCTCATGTGCATCTTTTTGTGAATCACCAGTCCCTCCTGCAGCAAAGCACCCCACAAACATGAGCTGCCACCCCCGTGCTTCACGGTTGGATGGTGTTCTGGCTTGCAAGCTCCCCTTTCTCCAAACATAACGATGGTCATTATGGCAAACTATCTATTTTTGTTCATCAGACCAGAGGACATTTTCAGTCGTCGTCATGTGATTGCAACGTAGCTTGGCTTTTATGCTGTTTTGGACAGTGCTTCTTTTGCTGATGGCCTTTAGTATGTCGATATAGGACTCTTTTACTGTGGATATAGATACTTTTGTACCTGTTCTCCAGCATCTTCACAAGTCTTTGCTGTTGTTCTGGGATTGATTTGCACTTTTCGCAAAAGTACGTTCATCTCTAGGAGACAGAACGTGTCTCCTTCTGAGCGTATGAGGCTGCGTGGTCCTTGGTGTTATACTTTGCACTATTTTTGTACAGATGAGTGGTACCTTCAGGCTTTGGAAATGACTCCAAGGATGAACCAGCTGTGGAGTCTACAAGGTCTTGGCTGATCTTTTGATTTCCCATGATGTCAAGCAAAGAGGCACTGAGTTTGAAGGTAGGCCTTGAAATACACCACAGGTACACTCCAATGATCAAGATGTCAATTAGCATATTCAGAAGCTTCTAAAGCCATGCATCATTTTCTGGATTTCAAGCTGTTAAGGCACAGTCAACTTAGTGTATGTAAACTTCTGAACCACTGGAATTGTGATACAGTGAATTATATTGAAATAATCTGTCTGTAACAATGTTGGAAAATTACTTGTGTCATGACAAAGTATGATGTCTAACGACTTGCCAAAACATATAGTTTGTTAACAAGAAATGTGTGGAGTGGTTGAAAAATGAGGCTTAAGTGACTCCAACCTAAGTGTATGTAAACTTCGACTTCAACTGTAGATATGTATTTGTTATTGTGTTGTTTATCTGATGTGTATCAGGGTAATTGTTTGTGTATTTTTCATGTGTGTGTGTACATCAGAGGCATCCACATGCATTACCACAGACCAGAGATAGGATTTCAACGCTGTAACTGGTAACTGTGTATATGAATCAAACCATTTTAGAATTTTCCATTTATTCCAAAAGTTTACCTCTAAGTATGTGAAAGTGTATTTTTGTAGAGTGTAGAGTGTGACACACGTACAACATGTGAAGACTCAAACATAATAGAGACGAGAAAGTCACAGGGGAAAAGCAGTTAGACTCACCTTTAGTGGGTATAGCTAGGTTAACATCTGGGGTTTCTTATCGCCCCCTTCAGGACAGGCCTGTAACTACTCCACATTCCAGTGGATCACAATATAGAAACTAATATGGTCGTTGGTCACATAGCAAAGCATAAGCCTCAGTCTACTGGGTCTGCCCTCTTATTCCTCCTCTCTCTATCTCATCATAATAGTACAAGACATGGAACACTTCTGTATGGGTTCATATCAGTAGAAGTCAATCTGAATGTGGTTTACAGAAGACTGACAGCATTTTTATTTTTTATTTTATTTTTTATTTACCGTTATTTTACCAGGTAAGTTGACTGAGAACACGTTCTCATTTGCAGCAACGACCTGGGAATAGTACAGGGGAGAGGAGGGGGATGAATGAGCAATTGTAAACTGGGGATTATTAGGTGACCGTTGATGTTTGAGGGCCAGATTGGGAATTAGTGCATATGGTGCATAGAGATTTAGTTAGAAAGTGTTGCTTTACATAATAAGACGTTTCAACTCAGAGAAACAGAGTAAAATTGTCCTTAAATCAAGTTATATTTCAAAGCAATACAATGATGAGGTGAATCATCACTTTTATTTGATATATGAGAATTCATGCAAAATTAACACACCTTCTCCATTTAAGTCCATGGTGGTACACTATCTGGATCCTATAACAACTTCTGAAATTATTTTACAATAGACTTACCATGTTGAAAATGTTTTCAAAATTACTTAGACAGTATTCAAAATTATATAATATAATAAAATGATATAATAAGTCAAAAGTAAGTGGAGTTTAAAGGTTGACTCAGTGATTTAACGTAGATGTAGAAAGTAAACTTGCATAGTGGTTTCAGTTTCCACAACACTTGAAGCATTGAGCTCAACTTCTCTTCTGTTTGATCCTGTGACTACGACACTGTGAACACAGTGAAGTGAACCGTGCATATTAGCCTTGAGCTAGCCTCGAAGCTAGGCCCATCTGCCGGCTAGCTGAAGAGCTAGCGCGGACACTGCCACTGCCACGAAGCTAGCACCAGTTGCAAACACAATTCTACAATTCACAACCTTCTTTCGCCATCGCCATCTGGCTTGGATTCTCTGTCGACACAAACCACGTCTGAGCAGACCCCTCCGTCTGAGCAGACCACCCCCCGGGCTACTAACTTTATACGCCGCGTGCTAGCTTAGTGGAGGCCTCCTCTGCTCCACTCTACGGCTGCCCCCTGGACACTATGATCACTTGGCTACATAGCTGATGCATGCTTGAACTGTCCATTAATTCACGGTACTCCATTCTGTTTATTTGTGTTTTACCTGTCGCTCTGTGCTTTAACTCAGGATCTGTGTGTAGTTAATCCGACCCTCTCTGCCTAGTCGTCGCCATTTTTACCTGTTGTTGCTGTGTTAGACTAACACCCTGTTATTGCTGCTGTTCTTACCTGTTGTTTTAGGCTAGCTCTCCCATCAAGACCTGCAATCACTTTATGCCTTATTGTATGTCTCTCTCAAATATCAATATGCCTTGCATACTGTTGTTCAGGCTAGTTTTCATTATCATTGTTTTGGTTTGCAATGGACCCTGTAGTTCCACTCTCCGTACCTCTGATACCCCCTTTGTCCCACCCCCCCACATGCGGTGACCTCACCCATTGAGACCAGCATGTCCAGAGATACAACCTCTCTTATCATCACCCAGTGCCTGGCTTTGCCTCCGCTGTACCCGCGGCCCCTCCATACCCCTGTCTGCACATTATGCCCAGAATCTATTCTACCACGCCATAAATCTGCTCCTTTTATTCTTTGTCCCCAACGCTCTAGGCGACCAGTTTTGATAGCCTTTAGCCGCACCCTCATCCTACTACTCCTCTGTCCTCTCGGGTGATGTGGAGGTAAACCCAGGCCCTGCATGTCCCCAGTCACCCTCATTTGTTGACTTTCTGCGATCGAAAAGCCTTGGCCTCATGCATGTCAACATCAGAAGCCTCCTCCCTAAGTTTGCCTTACTCACCGCTTTAGCACACTCTGCCAATCCTGATGTCTTGCCGTGTCCGAATCCTGGCTTAGGAAGGCCACCAAAAATTCTGAGATTTCATACCCAACTATAACACTTTCCGTCAGATAGAACTGCCAAAGGGGGAGGAGTTGCAATCTACTGCAGAGATAGCCTGCAAAGTTCTGTCATACTTTCAGGTCTATGCCCAAACAGTTCGAACTTCTAATTTTAAAAATTAATCTCTCCAGAAATAAGTCTCTCACTGTTGCCGCCTGCTACCGACCCCCCTCAGCTCCCAGCTGTGCCTGGACACCATCTGTGAATTGATCGCTCCCATCTAGCTTCAGAGTTTTGTCTGTTAGGTGACCTAAACTGGGATATGCTTAACACCCCGGCTGTCCTACAATCCAAGCTTGATGCCCTCAATCTCACACAAATCATCAAGGAACCCACCAGGTACAACCCTAAATCCGTAAACATGGGCACCCTAATAGACATTATCCTGACCAACCTGCCCTCCAAATACACCTCTGCTGTCTTCAATCAAGATCTCAGCGATCACTGCCTCATTGCCTGTATCCGCCACGGCCGCGGTCAAACGACCACAACAACTCACTCCTATCACTTGTCAAACGCTCCCTAAAACACTTCTGCGAGCAGGCCTTTCTAATCGACCTGGCCCGGGTACCCTGGAAGGATATTGACCTCATCCCGTCAGTGAGGATGCCTGGTCATTCTTTAAATGTTACTTCCTCACCATATTAGACAAGCATGCTCCGTTCAAAAAAATGCAGAACCAAGAACAGATATAGCCCTTGGTTCACTCCAGACCTGACTGCCCTCGACCAGCCAAAAACATCCTGTGGCGAACTGCAATAGCATCGAAGAGCCCCCGCGATATGCAAACTGTTCAGGGAAGTCAGGAACACATACACGCAGTCAGTCAGGAAAGCAAAGGCCAGCTTTTTCAAGAGAAATGTCGCATCCTGTAGCTTCTAACTCCAAAAAGTTCTGGGATACTGTAAAGTCCATGGAGAACAAGAGCACCTCCTCCCAGCTGCCACTGCACTGAGGCTAGGTAACACGGTCACCACCCGATAAATCCGTGATAATCGAAGACTTCAACAAGCATTTCTCAATGGCTGGCCATGCCTTCCTCCTGGCGACTCCAACCATGGCAACAGCCCCGCCCCCCCCGCTGCTACTCGCCCAGCCTCCCCAGCTTCTCCTTTACCCAAATCCAGATAGCAGATGTTCTGAAAGAGCTGGAAAACCTGGACCCATACAAATCAGCTGGGCTACATCTGAGACCCCTATTTCTGAAACTGTCCGCCGCCATTGTCGCACCCCCTATTACCAGCCTGTTCAACCTCTCCTTCGTATCATCTGAGATCCCCAAGGATTGGAAAGCTGCCGCGGTCATCCCCCTCTTCAAAGGGGGAGACACCCTGGACCCAAACTGTTACAGACCTATATCCATCCTGCCCTGCCTATCTAAGGTCTTCGAAGCCAAGTCAACAAACAGATCACTGACCATCTCGAATCACCAGCCGTACCTTCTCCGCTGTGCATCCGGTTTCCGAGCCGTCACGGGTCACCTCAGCCACGCTCAAGGTACTAAACGACATCATAAACCGCATCGATAAAAGACATTACTGTGCAGCCGTCTTCATCGACCTGGCCAAGGCTTTCGACTCTGTCAATCACCATATTCTTATCGGCAGACTCAGTAGCCTCGGTTTTTCTAATGACTGCCTTGCCTGGTTCACCAACTACTTTGCAGACAGAGTTCAGTGTGTCATCGGAGGGCATGTTGTCCGTCCTCTGGCAGTCTCTATGGGGGGTACCAAGGGTTCAATTCTCGGGCCGACTACTTTTCTCTGTATACATCAATGATGTTGCTCTTGCTGCGGGCGATTCCCTGATCCACCTCTACGCAGACGCACACATTCTATATACTTCCGGCCCTTCCTTGGACACTGTGCTATCTAACGCTCCAAACGAGCTTCAATGCCATACAACACTCCTTCCGTGGCCTCCAACTGCTCTTAAACGCTAGTAAAACCAATGCATGCTTTTCAACCGTTCGCTGCCTGCACCCGCACGCCCGACTAGCATCACCCACCTGGACGGTTCCGACCTAGAATAGTGTGGACATCTATAAGTACCTAGGTGTTGGCTAGACTAGAACTCTCCTTCCAGACTCATATCAAACATCTCCAATCCAAATCAAATCAAGAACTCGGCTTTCTATTCCGCAACAAAGCCTCCTTCACTCACGCCGCCAAACTTACCCTAGTAAACTGACTATCCTACCGATCTCGACTTCGGCGATGTCATCTTACAAAATAGCTTCCAAACACTTACTCAGCAAACTGGATGCAGTTTATCACAGTGCCATTCGTTTTGTTACTAAGCACCTTATACGACCACCACTGCGCACTGTATGCCCTAGTCGGCTGGCCCTGCTACATGTTCGTCGTCAGACCCACTGGCTCCAGGTCATCTACAAGGCTATGCTAGGTAAGTGCCGCCTTTATCTCAGTTCACTGGTCACAGATGGCTACACCCACCCGCAGCACGCGCTCCGAGGTGTTCTCACTGATCATCCCTAAAGCTAAAACCTCATTTGGACGCTTTCCTTCCAGTTCTCTGCTGCCTGCGACTGGAACGAATTGCAAAATCTCTGAAGTTGGAGACTTTTATCTCCCTCAACAACTTTAAAAATCTGCTATCCGAGCAGCTAACCGATCGCTGCAGCTGTACATAGTCCATCTGTAAACTACCCACACCAATTTACCTACCTCACCCCCATACGCTTTTATTTATTTACTTTTCTGCTCTTTTGCACACCAGTATCTCTTCTTGCACATGTTCATCTGAAGATTTATCACTCCAGTGTTAATCTGCTAAATTGTAATTATTCGATTTATTGCCTACCTCATGCCTTTTGCACACATTGTATATAGATTCTCTTTTTTTTCTACCATGTTATTGACTTGTTTATGTTTACTCCATGTGTAACTCTGTGTTGTCTGTTCACACTGCTATGCTTTATCTTGGCCAGGTCGCAGTTGCAAATGAGAACTTGTTCTCAACTAGCCTACCTGGTAAAATAAAGGTGAATATAAAAAATAAAAAAATAAAAAATATAGGCAGATACTGTGTGTGACTGAAGTCCTGCATCTCGCTCATCCAACATCTACGGTGCTACTCGTGGCAACATGATTTGCTGATTTCTATCTTTAATATAAAAATAAGCATTAAAGCTGCATTATGTAAATATACATTTTTAATAACAAACTATAGTTACGTGTTCCATCTTAACTGTTATAGTAGGTTGACCAACCAAGTATAAACACATCTTTAGGTTTTCAATTCAAATTAAAAAATGGAAACGATTCACATATAGTTTATATCCACCTGCATGTAAAAAGAGACACTATGCTCTTGTTTAATTAAAAAAGTGAAATAAAGGGAGGTAAGTCTAATATAAAAAAAACACAATTACAATGCTGCCATTGGACTCTGGAGCAGTTGAAATGAGTGCTCGGGAGGGATGAATCACACTTCACAATCACCAGTATGAAAATACAGAGAGGTGTTGGTAAAGGTAAAGGTATATTGTCCTGCAAATGGGCTACTATAATATTTTACATGGTGTCCAGGTCAGGATAATCAAAACATTTCTTTATTAAAGACTATCAGAAAGAATGTTGGTACTTATTTATTTTGATCCAAAGCCATGAATGAGTGAGTCACTCAGCTTTATGTAGGTGCCGCTACAGTATATGACTCTGCCATCAACTTGATAATATATAACCATATTTTGGAGGTTATTTCGTTTTCAAAAAAACTAAATGAGCGATTATAATCTGAATAAAGGCCAAAACATTAATGTCTCTTTTTAGAGTTAGAGAAACGCTGGGCCAATTGTGCAACGCCCTATGGACATCCCAATCATGGTCGGATGTGATACGTAATAATAACAATAATAATACTTTTTGTTGTATTATTTGTTTTGTCTTTTCTGGTGGATTAAAGTGAAAGTGCAACCAATCAAATCAAAGTTTATTTGTCACGTGTGCTGAATACAACAGGTGTAGACATTACAGTGAAATGCTTACTTACAGGCTCTAACCAATAGTGCAAAAAAAGGTATTAGGTGAACAAAAGGTAAGTAAAGAAATAAAAACAACAGTAAAATGACAGTTGAAAATAACAGTAGTGAGGCAATATACAGACAACGGTTAGTCAGGCTGATTGAGGTAGTATGTACATGTAGATATGGTTAAAGTGACTATGCATATATGATTAAAAGAGGGGGTGGCGGGACACAATGCAGATAGCCCGGTTAGCCAGTGTGCGGGAGCACTGGTTGGTCGGGCCAATTGAGGTAGTATGTACATGAATGTATAGTTGAAGTGACTATGCATATATGATGAACAGAGAGTAGCAGTAGTGTAAAAGAGGGGTTGGCGGGTGGTGGATGGTGGGACACAATGCAGATAGCCCAGTTAGCCAGTGTGCGGGAGCACTGATTGGTCGGGCCAATTGAGGTAGTATGTACATGAATGTATAGTTGAAGTGACTGCATATATGATAAACAGAGAGTAGCAGCAGCGTAAAAAGAGGGGTTGGGGGGGTGGTTGGGGGAGGGCACACAATGCAAATAGTCCGGGTAGCCATTTGATTACCTGTTCAGGAGTCTTATGGCTTGGGGGTAAAAACTGTTGAGAAGCATTTTTGTCCTAGACTTAGCACTCTGGTACCACTTGCCATGCGATAGTAGAGAGAACAGTCTATGACTGGGGTGGCTGGGGTTTTTGACCATTTTTAGGGTCTTCCTCTGACACTGCCTGGTGTAGAGGTCCTGGATGGTAGGCAGCAATCATGGCCGGTTGTGATACAGCCAACCTAACTAAGAAATACATTTGACGATAGAATTCTCCCCCTACCCTCCTTCTATGCAAGTTTATTGACCAGCTACATACTAATAGCCATAATGACGCTGTACAACGTGACTGTGTGTGTTTGAAAGAGTATTTTCCAGTAAGCAACAATTTGTTTACCTTCATTAGACAACTTTGTTTAAATATTTCTGTAATTCAGTGATATTTATTCCCATAGTAGTTCATTATCGATCCATAACAAAATAAACATTGGCATTTTGAAAGAGTATTTGTATCATTATTTCATTAACGAAAGCATAAAGATGCCATTATTAGTTACATTGTTTTAGTTTGAACGTGCAGACCGGCACTAAGAACAGTGGGAACGTTTCCCTTGTCAGTGGCAGTATTAGGCAATGCCCCTTAAGTGTGCTCTGTGCGACCCAGTGTGGCGGGGTATCCCATGGGCTAGGTCCGTCTTCTGTGTGTGGCTCTGCGCCATCCCACGCTCCCTCCCTCATCCCTTGAACCTTGCGCGCTTTCTGTGGATACAGCTGAGAACTGCAAGGCAATCCATTATGCGCCACTCGGGAGCCATGACCAATATGACCAACATACAGTTGAAGTCGGAAGTTTACATACACTTCGGTTGGAGTATTAAAACATGTTTTTCAACCACTACGCTCTACTTTGTGGCATGACACATGTAATGTTTCCAACAATTGTTTAGACAGATTATTTCACCTATAATTCACTGTATCACAATTCCAGCGGGTCAGAAGTTTACATACACTAAGTTTTTGATTAGGCTAATTGATATCATTTGAATCAATTGGAGGTGTACCTGTGGATGTATTTCAAGGCCTACCTCAAACTCAGTGCCTCTTTGCTTGACATCATGGGAAATCAAAAGAAATCAGCCAAGACCTTGTAGACCTCCACAAGTCTGGTTCATCCTTGGGAGTCATTTCCAAATGCTTGAAGGTACCACCTTCATCTGTACAAATAATAGTATGCAAGTATAAACACCATGGACCACGCAGCCATCATACTGCTCATGAAGGAGACGCGTTCTGTCTCCTAGAGATGAACGTACTTTGGTGCGAAAAGTGCAAATCAATCCCAGAACAACAGCAAAGAACGTTGTGAAGATGCTGGAAGAAACAGGTACAAAAGTATCTATATCCACAGTAAAACGAGTCCTATATCGACATATCGCAAGTAAAAAGCCACTGCTCCAAAACAGCAATAAAATGCCAGACTACGGTTTTGCAACAGCACATGAAGAAATGTCCTCTGGTCTGATGAAACAAAAATAGAACTGTTTGCCATAATGACCATCGTTATGTTTGGAGGAAAAGGGAAGGCTTGCAAGCCGGAGAACACCATCCCAACTGTGAAGCACGGGGGTGGCAGCGTCATGTTGTGGGGTTGCTTTGCTGCAGGAGGGACTGGTGCACTTCACAAAACAGATTGCAACATGAGGGAGGAAAAGTATGTGGATATATTGAAGCAACATCTCAAGACATCAGTCAGGAAGTTAAATCTTGGTTGCAAATGGGTCTTCCAAATGGACAATGACCCCAAGCATACTTTCAAAGTTGTGCAAAATGCCTTAAGGACAACTAAGTCAAGGTATTGGAGTGGCCATCACAAAGCCCTGACCTCAATCCTATCAAAGATTTGTGGGCAGGGAAGACAGGGAATTTTTACAAGGATTACATGTCAGGAACTGACATAGACCCTACTGAACAGGTAAGAGTAACTGTCTCTCCAGGGTACAGAGTGCTGTTGGGCTGGATGTTCAGAACAGGTTTCTCTGCATAGACACAATCAACACAATACCATTACCACATACTTGTTACAGTATCATGAGACAAATAAAACAATTTGTTTTACTTTTCTATACAGAGCATACAAACACAACCGAATACTGACACATACATCATGAATGACTCAATATAAATAGTGTATCAATCACCTATTTCAACTAAATCACCTATTTCATCAAAAACAATGACTGTGAGAAAGGAAAAGCAGTGACAGAGACAAAGAGGATGAAATATAAAGATGGAGGTTTGATCAAATAAATGAATATCTACCATCATCTTCACACAGTGTCCACAGTAGATTCAACAAAGACAAAAAAAGTAATTACAGTACAGACAATAGACAACGATATATATATATACACCATATATATATATGCAGGCCTAGGTAGCTAACCTAATTTGTTCCACTGCCCACAAAGGAAATGGACATCTTCAGCCACCCTCCCTTCATACACACACACAGCTCTTCTCACCTCTCACTGTCACACTGCTGCTTTGGAGAGCATGCAAAACCACAGTCAGCATGCTAAGTAACTAACTCCTCTCAGGGGTTTGTGTGTTGACTGTTTTTGTTTGCTTGGGTGACATGGCAGGAGTCGAGGGACGGTTAAAAAAATGCCTTTTGTCCGGCATCTCACAAACACTGTCAGCAGCGTCTCTAGACTATTTTCCTACTGAGCCGACTGCGAGCTGGGGTAGTTTGTTTCACGTCTCATGCCTCGGCCTGTGTCTGAGTGTGTTGCCTACTGTGTGCGAAACACTAAACTACCTACTACATAACACTCTATATTAAGTGAGAGTTGCAATTGGAACATTACATTCCAAATTAGGGTCCAGTGTTCCCTACAGTTCCTGTGGCTGTGACACAAATGTTTTTTTTTGTCAGAATAAGAAAGCTACAGATGCTTAAAAGAGAAAGAGAAAATTAGCATGTCCTGTTTATCTCAAGTCAACTTCCTCTTTCTGGAAAAGAAGTGGCACAGCAACACTGTGGTCTTTTCTGTGGGTGGAAATATCTGAGGAAGGAGGTTTAGGATAAAAGTCAATATTGCATTTACAATACCCGGTCATGTTTACATTTTCAGTAGAATCTGTAGTTTCACTAGGAAACGTGGAAAGGTGTCAACGGTTGACTTCAAGCACATGTGACATTTATCATTTGGTTTAGGAGCTATTTGGAGGTCAACTGTGTGGAATGTTGTTGCATTACAGCACAAACAAGGTAGGTCGTGCAACTGTTCAAATGAATAACCCAGGAAAGTAGTGATCAGAGTGATAGATTAAATGTAAAGGAGATATTCATATGACAAGCGAACTACAGTATACAGTATACAAAAATAACATTGCCATCCATTTCTCTAATAACACAAAAAAGCCCCCACACATACAAACAACTGACCTGGTCCAACCTTGTTTTGAACGGTCAAAAAGGTGACAAACGTATGTAGAATAGGGACATACTCTCTGTGAGAGAGTAGGTGAAGAAGCATGAAGTACAAAATATTAAGTAAGTAGCCTGGATTTACAAATATACACAGGCAACAGCTAAAAAGGAATAGCCTCTGTATCAGGCTTAACCTATCCTCTCTACATGAGAGGCTTAACCTGTCCTATCTACATGAAGAGGCTTAACCTGTCCTATCTACATGAAGAGGCTAACCTGTCCTCTCTACATGAAGAGGCTAACCTGTCCTATCTACATGAGAGGCTTAACCGTCCTCTCTACATGAAGAGGCTTAACCTGTCCTCTCTACATGAAGCGGCTTAACCTGTCCTATCTACACGAGAGTAACCTGTCTATCTACATGAAGAGGCTTAACCTGTCCTATCTACATGAGAGGCTTAACCTGTCCTCTCTACATGAAGAGGCTTAACCTGTCCTATCTACATTGAAGAGGCTTAACCTGTCCTATCTACATGAAGAGCTTAACCTGTCCTATCTACATGAAGAGGCTTAACCTGTCCTATCTACATGAAGAGGCTTAACCTGTCATCTACATGAGAGGCTTAACCTTCCTATCTACATGAAGAGCTTAACCTGTCCTTCTACATGAAGAGGCTTAACCTGTCCTCTCTACATGAAGAGGCTTAACCTGTCCTCTCTACATGAAGAGGCTTAACCTGTCCTATCTACAGGTAGAGGCAAGACTGAGACAAACCAGAGAGGAAGAGTTGAAACGAGACGGAAAACTGGCCCAAAAATCAGTTTTCTCCATCATGTGATGTTTTCATATTTTTGTATGGAGGGCAATAAGATAAAATAAAAATAATAATTGAATGGCTTACTTGCTACTTGTGGCTTGTTTGATCAAATAGAAGTTTCGTAATGATGAGGTTGTTACGATGTACTGATGGAAGTAGAGAGGAATAAAACACTATTCAGTAAGAAGGTTCTAGAGCTCAACATGTCTTCTCCATGCAACACATTACAGAGATCTGTTACAGTATCTGACAACAATACATGACATTGATGCACTGACACACATCTCTTCTTTTGTTGAGTCATGCTAGAATTACACAGTGGGATATAAGGATATTTGTAAAATGTATTGAAGGTTATGGTGATACAGTAGATATAGTAGAAGTGGTAGTGTAGAGGTATTAAGTAGTTGCATAGTTTATACACACTGGTTTATATTTTTGTCATTTTAAAACCATGAAAGAGGATCAATGACTAAACCTTATATACACACCTCACCACATCATTTACCTGCCTTGGACAAACGGCTGCAGAGACAGTATGTAATTATGAGAATAGTGTCACTGTCACCGGTTATATAAATAGATTCAATGAAAACAGTTGTTTCCACAACTGTCAGTATCGCCCACAAATAGAGTCAAATTGGCAGGTGCTGTTATTATGAAATTAATACAAACTAACTACAGCGAGCTAGAATCCTACCTGCAGTACATTCTAATGAGCATGACAAGCCAACTGTTCTGGTACTGCCTTTAGAGATGGTATCAGTATGACTGCAGTACATTGATATGACCACAATATTCTAATAAAGCCCAGGGGAAAATAAGAACTGAATATGAGTTCTTTATGCACCTCACCACCCAATGTTCTTACTCAGCATCTCCTGGGACGTGTGTGTGTGTGTGTGTGTGTGGGTGTGTGTGTGTGTGTGGTGTGGTGTGTGTGTGTGTGTGTGTGTGTGTGTACTATACACATCTGAGGCAGAGCTGTTGTGAGGTCACTCCCACAGACCAGAGACTCAATGAGGAAGACTGTATTCAATCAAAACCTATAAACTGTAACTGGGGTTCTTGGATAAGCCGTAAAGCTTATTTCTATCTGGTATTTTAGCGCCCCCTCAGAGCTGTTTCTTGTAACTACTCCATATACTTACCCCATGCATTTAGTCAAGATCAAGTTTTTGTCACTAAAATCTCATTGTGTTTGAATGCATGACAATAATTATTAAACTGGATGGGAAAGTACAACTTGAAATGTATTATAAAATTATACCAAACAATTTTGGGGTTATTTCATGAAAATTAATATACTGTAGAATGTCCCCTATTGATCCCTTTCATGATCTTTTGTTGTGAGGTGTTTCTCACATACTGTGAAAGTGAGCAATGAAATTTTGTCTTTATTGTCTAGATGTTTACAGAAATACATCATAAAACAGAGAGCACCTTTCCATTTTAACACCTTTATTTAAAAATGAATTATGAAAATCTCAATTGGCAACTAAGCTCATGAGGCATTTACAAGTTATATTCTTCAAGATTCCCAAAATGTATGTACCAACTACAGATTGTCCCCTGAACTCACACGTTTAGGAGCCCAAAAACTATTTTAGGCTGAAAGGAGGCTGGATGAGTTGTCTATAACCGTTTACTTGTACATTCATGCCCTCTTGTGGATGATTTAAAAAATGAATTACAACAGCAAATATATTGTAAAAGTAGTCTTAGGAAAAAACAGTGGTATAATACCATTAAACTGTGAAATGTATATACAATACACTGAACAAAAATATAATCTCAACATGCAACTGTTACAGTTCATATAAGGAAATTAGTCAAATGAAATAAAATCATTAGCCCTAATCTATGGATTTCACATGACTGGGAATACAGATATGATCTGTTGGTCACAGATACCTTGAAAAAAAGTAGGGCATGATCAGAAAACAGTCAGTATCTGGTGACCACCATTTGCCTCATGCAGTGTGACACATCCCCTTCGCATAGACTATTCAGGCTGTTGATTTTGCCTGTGGAATGTTGTCCCACTCCTCTTCAATGGCTGTGCGAAGTTGCTGTATATTGGCGGGAACTGGAACACACTGTTGTAGACGTCGATACAGATCATCCAAACCAGCTCAATGGCTGACATGTCTGGTGAGTATGCAGGCTTCCAGCTTCCAGGAAATGTGTACGATCCTTGCGGCATGGGGCCATGCATTATCATGCTGAAACATGAGGTGATGGCGGCGGATTAATGGCACGACAATGGCCTCAGGATCTCAAATTGCCATCGAAAAATACAATTGTGTTAGTTGTCCATAGCTTATGCCTGCCATAACATAACCCCACCGCCACCATGGGCACTCTGTTCACAGCGTTGACAAAAGCAAACCGCTCGCCACAGGATGCCATAACCAGTACAGTTGAAACCGGGATTATTCCGAGATGAGCAAACTTCTCCAGCGTGCCAGCGTGTTGGTTACAACACCAAATTGCAGTCAGTTCAAGACCCTGGTGAGGACAACGTTCACACAGATAGGTTTCCCTGAGACATCTTCTGAAAGTTTGTGCAGAAATAATATTTTGGTACAAACCCAGAGTTTCATCAGGTTCTCAGACCATCCTGTAGGTGAAGAAGCCGGATGTGGATGTCCTGGCTGCGTGGCTACACGTAGTCTGCGGTTGTGAAGACGGTTGGAAGTAATGCCAAGTTCTCTTAAACAAGGTTGGAGGAAGCTTATGGTGGAAAAATAAACATTAAATTCACTAGCAACAGCTCTTGTGGACATTCCTGCAGTCAGCATTCCCAATTGCCACGCTCCCTCAAAACTTGAGATTTGTGGCATTGTGTTGTGTGACAAAACAGCACAGTTTAGAGTGTGTTTTACTCTCCCAGCACAAGCACCACCTGTGTAATGATCATGCTGTATAATCAGCTTTTGATATGCCACACCTGTCATGAGCATTGATTATAATTGGCAAAGGAGAAATGCTCACTGACAGGGATGAAACCAATTTTTCCAAAACATTTTTGAAGAAATAAGCTTTTTGTGTGTATGAAACATTTCAGCTCATGAAACGTGGGACCAACACTTACATGTTGTGTTTATATTCTTGTTCAGTATATACACTAAGTGCCAAAGGTATGAGGACACCTGCGCCGTCAAACATCTATTTCCAAAATCAAGGCATTAATATGAGTTGGTCACCCGTTTGCAAACTATAAAGCTCCACTTTATGGAATTCTTCCACTAGATGTTGGAAAATTGTGAGGTCGGCACTGATGTTGGCGATTTGGCCTGGCTCGCAATTGTGTTCCAATTCATCCCAAAGGTGTTCGATGAGGTTGAGGTTAGGGCTCTGTGCAGGCCAGTTGAGTTCCTCCATCTCGACAAACCATTTCTGTATGGACCTCGCTTTGTGCACGGGCGCATTGTCATGCTGAAACGGGAAAGGGCCTTCCCCAAACTATTGCCACAAAGTTGAAGCACAGATTCGTCTAGATTGTCATTGTATCCTGTAGCGTTAAGATTTCCTTTCACAGGAACTGAGGGGCCTAGYCTGAACCATGAAAAACAGCCCCACACCTTTATTCCTTCTCTACCTAACTTTACAGTTGGCACTATGATGCATAGGGGCAGGGAGTATTCTCCTGCATCCGCAAAACCCAGATTCGCCCGTCAGACTGCCAGATTGTGAAGTGTGATTCATCACACCAGAAAATGCATTTCCACTGCTTCAGAGTCCAACGGCGGTGAGCTTTACACCACTGCAGCTGATGCTTGGCATTGCGCATGATGATCTTAGGCTTGTGTGCGGATGCTCGGACATGGAAACCGATTTCATGAAATTCCTGATGAATAGTTCTTGTGCTGACGTTGCTTTTGTGAGCTTGTGTGGCCTACTACTTCGCGGCCAAGCAGTTGTTGCTCCTTGGCGTTTCCACTTCACAATAACAGCACTTACAGTTGACCAGGGCAGCTCTGGCATGGCAGACATTTGACAAACTAACTTTTTGGATTGGTGGCATCCTATAACGGTTCTATGGTGAGTGACTGAGTTCATCAGTACGGGCCATTCTACTGCCAATGTTTGTCTTTCGAGATTGCATGACTGTGTGCTCGATTTTATACACCTGTCAACAAGGGGTGTGGCTGTAAAAGCAGAATCCACTAATTTGGAGGTGTGTCCACCGACTTTTGGCCGTGTAGTGCAGTATTCTATAATCTGAGTGACAGAAATAACAACACAAAGATAATACATTTCAATACATTAACAACGCAACAATTCAATACACAATACAATACAGATACAATTGCTGTAGCTGCAGATGAGATCCATCATCATCACACCATATCATTGTTTAAAAACCTGTTACAGTAGTACACAGTTAAACCAATATTAAATCAAATATATTTGATTAAATTAAATCCTTATGTGTATGTGTGAGTGCGCTTGCTTGGGTGTGTGGGTGCGCTTGCGTGTGTGTGTGTGTTCGTGTTTCCGCATAATCCATATTCCCAGGTTTCTCCTGCTCCTCCTCTGATGGTGTGTCCCTCTATCTCCCTCAAGGACCTGTAACATATCACCACACAAAGGTATTTATCCCTCCATCTCCCTCAAGGACCTGTAACATATCACCACACAAAGTTATTTATCCCTCCATCTCCCTCAAGGACCTGTAACATATCACCACACAAAAGTATTTTATCCCTCCATGTCCCTCAAGGACCGATGTAACATATTGTAACGGTTTTGACTTGAGGTTATTTATAGGGGTGCCAGGTAGGTTGTGCCTACCAGAGAAAGCATGGGTTTCTCCTTTTAGTTTGGGAGGGAATGAGTCCCATCTGGTCCTCAAGTCACACCAATACAAAGGACTTATGTAAAAGGTCAGATGTGGAAATATCTTTTATCAAACCCCTTAAAACATGGGAGAACTTCAAACAAGTGTATTCTCTTTGCGTGGTTGTATTAACGTAAATGATCACACACACAACAATATTAACAAATCAATGCACTTATGTTTCATTAGAAATGTCCTGTACCCTCGGGCATTAAAAAGAGTCCAGCCCGGTAATAAGTTCAGTGACTCAAAGTTGACCTTAGTCACGGCAACGTTTGTCCTTAGCGTAAATCCAGTATATTCATACATCAAAATACCACTTATTTTGCAACACACTAGAAAACGTATCAAAGACTAATCAAAGAATAATATGTCTGAACAACTAGATAAATCACAGTATACATCATCCAAACAAATGAAATACCGTGTACAAAAACTTGTAGTCAGTCGGTCAGTCAGAAAATCCGCCAACAGATCTCCAGCGGAGAAAAAGGCCACGAAAACCAACGGAGAGTTGTAGTCCACAGACGGGCAGAGTGGATCCAATCCTGGGTAAACTCACTTTAGGCTACAAAACACACCGTAAGGGGGGACACAAAAACAAACGTAATATGCGAAGCTTCATGAACTGAAGTAGTACATCGCATTCAGTCTCTTTGTAAACACTAGAACTTGCGTAGACCTCTTTGTTGTAGATTGTGTGTCGTGTGATGCTGGCTATTTAATAGGAATTAAAGGATGCGCCCTAGTAGAAGGAGAAGCACTGAGAGCGGTTCAGAGAATTTTCGAGGGCTCAGTTCACACGGACATGGTTTATTACTTATGTCCTCGTTGACTGGTACCGACACTATGGCACATGGTATTTATCCCTTTCATCTCCCTCGAAGGAACCTGTAACATTCACCACACAACAAAGTTTTTATCCTCCATCTCCCTCAAGGACCTGTTACATATCACCACACAAAGTTATGTACCCTCGCTCATCTCCCTCAAGGACTGTAACATATCACCACACAATTATTTTATCCCTCCCATCTCCGTTCAAGGACCTGTAACATATCACACACAAAGTTATTTATCCCTCCATCTCCTCAAGACCTGTTAACATATCCACACAACAAAGTTATATTTATCCCTCCATCTCCCTCAAGACCTGTAACATATCACACACAAGTATGTATCCCTCCATCTCCCTCAAGGACCGTAACATATCACCACACAAAGTTATTTATTCCTCCATCTCCTCAAGGACCTGTAACATACCACACCACAAAGTATTTATCCCTCCACTCTCCCTCAAGGACCTGTAACATATCACCACACAAAGTATTTATCCCTCCATCTCCCTCAAGGACCTGTAACATATCACCACACAAAGTTGATGATATCCCTCCATCTCCCTCAAGGACCTGTAACATATCACCACACAAAGTTGATGTATCCCTCCATCTCCCTCAAGGACCTGTAACATATCACCACACTAAAGTTATTTATCCCTCCATCCCCTCAAGGACCTGTAACGATATCACCACACTAAGTTATTTTATCCTCCATCTCCCTTCAAGGGACCTGCATGAAGTAAAAAATCCCCTAGGAATAAAACGGAGGATATACGTCAAATTAGATACATCTAGAATAATGATCATAGAACATGTAGTCCATTTTATTCATTTTAGTATCAATACAAATGGCTATATATTCTTACCGCGGGCATGACCGCTGGCTTCACTCGAGAAATAGGACTGAATCTGCTCCTGGTGGGGTTGCTGTTTCTGTAGGAGATAAACATCAACATAATATAATAGTTATATCCAGATCTAAACAAAATAAGTATCCAAACTAATACCCAGACTAAACACAGATATAACATCCAGAATAATATACATTTTTATATCACATGGTGTCAAAGAGATGTGAGGGTTCTGATAAGGGGAAATGAAGAAGGGATGTTCCAGTCTTACCTCTCTTCTTCTTTG
>NW_019946995.1:20143-25813 GCF_002910315.2 Salvelinus sp. IW2-2015 | reverse complement strand
TCCCTTTCTGTTATATAATTTTAGTATCAATAATATATGGCTATTAGTCTTACCGGGGCATGAGCGTGGCTTCAATCGAGAATAGACTGAATCTGCAGAATATGGAGGGAGGGATGTCCAGTCTTACCTCTCTTCTTCTTGGCTTTGGCCCTCTTTTGGAGGTCAACCTCAGCATAGGTCACATCAACAGGTCCAGCTGCTGCTGACAATGGACATTCAGTCAACAAATGGATGGAATTAGCTTAATGCATATTCTGCTTTCCAATTGGCCGGCCTGTATCTTCAGACAATTTAGTTGCAAAAAAATGTTTGCCTTGAGAGTTCAAATCCAAACGTATGTTAACATAAACACTATAATCCCAAATTCATGTGATCAGAAACGTTTTCTCACCAGTTTGTTAGGACATACTTAGATATACTCTTATATGAGAGATATAGTGTAGTTTCATACACGTTTATTATATTGTTGATTTAGTCTTACCAGGGGCAGTGTATGGCTTCACCAGCGAATAGACTGAATCTGCCTCTGTTGGGGTTGGTATTTCTGTAGGAGAATAAACATGAGAATAGTATACAGTAATATACAGAAAAATACACTGTTAATTAATACGGGGTCAACGAGGTGTGAGGGTTTAACCTTGTATTACCGTGTAGAGAAACAGAATATAAACTTTCAAGACTTTCCAGATGGTTGTGAGGATTATGGTTAGTGAGGATTATGATGGGTGGAATATGGAGGGAGCGATGTCCAGTTTTACCTCTCTTCTTATATCCAGAATAATATATACATTTATTCACTATGGGGTCAAAGAGGTGTGAGTTTCTGATAAGGGGAATATGGAAGAAGGGATGTCCAGTCTTACCTCTCTTCTTCTTGGCTTTGGTCTTCTTTTGGAGGTCAACCTCAGCATAGGTCACATCAACAGGTCTAGCTGCTGCTGACAATGGACATTTCCAGTCCACAAATTAAGAAATTAGCTTATCGCATATTCTGTCTCGTCGTCTGAAACATCACAATACCATCAGATCTCAGAGAGAGGTAATATAGGTGTAGAATATAGTAGTGAATGAGAGATTCCAGTCCAGCCTTCATCTCCAAATCAAATTGTATTTGTCACATGAGCCGAATAAAAGTGTAGACTTTACCGTGATATGCTTACTTACAAGCCCTTAACTCTATTTCCTTAACTGCATTGTTGGTTAAGACAATATTTACTAAATAAACTAACATTTAATAAAAAGTAACGTAATAATAATAACGAGGCAATTTAAAGGGGGTACCGAGTCAATGTGCAAGTAGGTTGAGGTAATTTGTACATGTATGTAGGGGTAAAGTGACCATGCTTAGATAATAAACAGCAAGTAGCAGCAGTGTAAAAACAACGGTCTGGGTGGACTTTTGATTAATTGTGCAGTAGTCTTATGGCTTGGGGGGTAGAAGCTGTTAAGGAACCTTCAGGACCTAGACTTGGCTCTCCGGTACCGCTTGCCATCCGGTAGCATAGAGAACAGTCTATATCTTGGGTGACTGGAGTCTTTGACAATTTTTTGGGCCTTCCTCTGACACCGCCTAGTATATACAGTAGGTCCTGGATGGCAGGAAGCTTGGCACCAGAGATGTACTGGGCCATACGCACCACCCTCTGTAGCGCCATACGGTCGGATGCCGAGCAGTTGCCATACCAGGTGGAGATGCAACCGGTCAGGATGCTCTCGATGGTGCAGCAGTAGGTCTACTCCCTATAGGCTGTCTCATTGTTGTCTGTGATCAGGCATACAACTGTTGTGTCATCAGCAAACGTAATGATGGTGTTGGAGTCATGCTTGAGCACGCAGTCATGGGTGAACCTGGAGTACAGGAGGGGACAAAGCACGCACCCCTGAGGGTCCCCCGTTTTGATGATCAGCGTGGCAGATGGGTTGTTGCCTCCCCTTACCACCTGGGGGCGGTCCATCAGGAAGTCCAGTATCCAGTTACAGAGGGAGGTGTTTAGTCCCCGGGGTCCTTATCTTAGTGAGGAGCTTTGTGGGCACTATGATGTTGAATACTGAACTGTAATCAATGAAAAGCATTCTCACATACATGTTCCTTTTGTCCAGGTGGGAAAGGGCAGTGTGGAGTGCGATTGAGATTGCGTCATATGTGGATCTGTGCAGCTCGCAGCTGGGTTTCCCTTTGTAGTCCGTAATAGTTTGCAAGCCCTGCCACATCCATCGAGCATCAGAGCCGGTGTAGTAGGATTCAATCTTAGTCCTGTATTGACTCTTTGCCTGTTTGATGGTTCGTCTGAGGGCATAGCGGGATTTCTTTTAAACGTCCCGATTAGTATCACGCTCTTTGAAAGCGGCAGCTCTAGCTTTTAGCTCGGTGCAGTTGTTGCCTGTAATCCATGGCTTCTGATTGGGATATGTACGTACGGTGACTGTGGGGATGATGTCGTCGATGCACTTATTGATGAAGCCGGTGACTCAGGTGGTATACTCCTCAATGCCATTGGATGAATCCCAGAACATATTCCAGTTTGTGCTAGTAAAACAGTCCTGTAGTGTAGCATCAGCGTCATCTGACCAGTCAAGTAATTGAGCGAATCACTGGTACTTCCTGCTTTAGTTTTTGCTTATAAGCATGAATCTGGAGGATAAAATTATGGTCAGAATTGCAAAATGGAGGGGGAGGGAGAGCTTTGTATGTGTCTCTGTGTGTGGAGTAAAGGTGATCTAGACTCCCTAGATTTACATTTACATTTAAGTCATTTAGCAGACGCTCTTATCCAGAGCGACTTACAAATTGGAAAGCTCATACATATTCATCCTGGTCGCCTCCGACTCCGTGCGGGAATGAACCACAACCCTGGGTGTTGCAAGCGCATGCTCTCAACTGGAGGCACACGGGACCGATATAGATATGACAACGCTCACGCCCAGCTGTGTATTCACAAAGACACACTCTCCCCCACGCCTCGTCTTTTAGAGCCGTTAGCTGTTCTGTAACTGAACGATTCACGAAAACCCCAGCCAACTGTTAAACTTCATCAGTGTCGTCATTCCCAGCATTTTCCTTCCTTTTTGCGGGCGCGTGTCTTGCCCTATAGACGTAGCTTGTTTGTTATGCCGTGAAGTATTTTTTTTTTGTAATCTAACATAGACGATTGCATTAAAACTACGTGTATCTTTCATTTGCTGTCCAACATGTATTTTTTAGTAAAGTTTGTTGATGAGTTTCTTTGATTAGATTAGGTGACTGTCCAAAATATCTCCGGAGATTCTGGTGAATCGATGCTATATATTCACACAATGTATAACCACGGTTTGCAGCTCAAAAATATGCACATTTTTCGAACAAAACATACGTGTATTGTATAACCTGATGTTATAGGACTGTCATCTGATGAAAGTTGTCAAGGTTAGTGATTCATTTTCTATCTTTGCTGTTTTTTTGCGATGCACTACCTTTTGCTGCTGATAAATGCATTTGTGTGTTTGGCTATTGTGGTAAGCTAATATAATGCTATATTGTGTTTTCGCTGTAAAACATATAAATCTGAAAACATTGGCTGGATTCAGAGAATGTTTATCTTTCATTTGGTTGTACACACATGTATTTTTCATAAATGTTTTATGATGAGTATTAGGTATTTCACGTTGCTCTCTGTAATTATTCTGGCTGGCTTTGTGGTGATATTTTTGAGTGGTAGCTGCAATGTAAAACTAGGATTCTATACCTCAAATATGCACATTTTCGAACAAAACAAAACGGTTTGTGATAGCTACCTATGCGTAGAAAAAATGCTGGAAATATGCGGTTGAGTCTTTTGCTATTGTGGTTAGCTAATAGAAATACATATTGGTGTTTTTCGCTGTAAAACATTTTTAAAAATCGGAATGGATGGCTGGATTCACAAGATGTTTATCTTTCATTTGCTGTATTGGACTTGTGATTTCATGAAAATTATATTATGACTATCCCTGTCGGCGTTAGGCTAGCTATGCTAGTCAGCTTTTTTGATGAGGATTGCTCCCGGATCCGGGATGGGTAGCAATGAAAGGTTAAAAATAACCTCAGGATTGATTTATAAAAAATATTTGACATGTTTCTACTCACGACCATTTTAAAAGGAATACTTTTGGGAATTTGGTCCGAAGGAACAAGGGCTGTTGGTTTTCCTTGAAATCTAATGCGCAACCCAAGAATGGCGTTTTTTTGTGATAAAAGTAATATTATCGAAACAAAAAGAACATTTTGTTTGTGCAACTGGGAGTCTCGTGAGTGCAAACATCCGAAGATGTATGCAAAGTAAGCGATAATTTTATGCTTTTCTGACTTTCGTGACCAAGCTAACCAAGCTAATATAAGGCTAACTGTTCTAGCATTGATTGCTACACTCACAAAAGCTTGGATTTCTATCTCTGTAAAGTATATTTTCAAAATCTGACACGATAGGTGGATTAACAACAATCTAAGCTGTCTTTTGGTATATTTCACTTGTGATTGCATGATTATAAATATTTTTAGTAATATTTTTTAATCTGATACGTTTGGGAATTTTCATCTTCCTTTCAGGACCGGAACGAGGCTGTAGTTTTCTCAACATAACGCGCAACCCAAATCGCGTTTTTTTGTTATAAAAGTAATATTTATCGAACAAAAATATAATTTATTGTGTAACTGGGAGTCTCGTGAGTGCAAACATCCGAAGATTATCAAAGGTAAGCGGTTAATTTTATTGCTGACCATGCTAATTTGGGGCTAGCTGTTGTAGCATTGATTGATACACTCACAAAAGCTTACATTTCTTTCGCTGTAAAGTATATTTTCAAAATCTGACACGATAGGTGTATTAACAACAAGCTAAACTGTGTTTTGGTATATTTCACTTGTGATTGCATGATTATAAATATTTTTAGAAATATTTTTGCATTTGGCGCCCTGCAATTCTAGCGGTTGTTTAGGAAAGTGATCCCGTAAAAGGGATCCGTAGCGCAGTGAAGTTAAAATCACAAATAAATAAATAGGATGAAGCATCGAGAGATGGAGACTTGATGAAGTGAACAAATATCTACCATCATCATCTTCAGAGTGTCCAGAGTTGATGTGTGTATTCAGCACTACAACAAAGAAAGTCACATTGCACCAATATTAGCTTGAAATACAAGGTTACTGGTTACCACATCTGTCTTGTACTTTATTTTAAAGATGCAATCTGAGATTTCTAATTAAATGTTTCTACATTTCAATTAATCATATCCATAAATTCTTGAAGAGTATAACTTTTAATTGCCCCATTATGGAAAAAAACGAATGATTCCACAAGTGGGAAATTAAATGTTTTGAAACACTTCACGTGTGATGATATTTCACGTGGCCTTTCACGTAACCTTTCACATGTGAAATAATGTAAAACCATGTCGTTTGTGATGAAATTTCGGTGTGCGTTTGTAAATTCACTCTGGAGTGCCAGAGAGCGGTCGTAATTTCAGAGCAGTGTCAGATTGTCCATTTGTAAATTCAGAGTGTTTCGCTCTTGGAGCATTTAAATCAAATCAAATCAAATCAAATCAAATTTTATTAGTCACATACACATGGTTAGCAGATGTTAATGCGAGTGTAGCGAAATGCTTGTGCTTCTAGTTCCGACAATGCAGTAATAACCAACAGTAATCTAACCTAAC
>NW_019946995.1:6876-18209 GCF_002910315.2 Salvelinus sp. IW2-2015 | reverse complement strand
CACCTAAACAATTCCACGCTACTACCTTACACCACACACACAAGAGTGTGAAGGGATAAAGAATATGTACATAAAGATATATTGATGGAGTCGGTGGTACAGAACGGCATGGCAGACTGCCAGTAGAATGGCTATACGAGTACCGGTATATACATATTGAGATAGAGTACTGGTAGGGTATGTAAACATACAAGTCGCATAGTTTTAAAGTGGCTAGTGGTACATGTAATTGCCATAAAGATGGCAAGATGCAGTAGATGAATATAGGAGTACAGTATATACATTGAGATGGGCTAATGTTAGGCGTTATGTAAAACATTGTATTAAATGGCATTGCCTTAAAGATGGCTAGTGTACGATTTTTACATAATTCTCATCAATTCCCATTTTTAAAGTGGTCTGGAGTTTGAGTCAGATGTTGCACAGCGGCCGCTGAAATGTTTAGTCGGTGGATGTTTTAACAGTCTGCATGGGCCTTGAGATTTAGAAGCTGTTTTTCAGTCTCTTCGGTCCTGCTTTGCCATGCACCTGTACTGACCTCGCCTTCTGGTGATCAGCGGGGTGAACAGGCAGTGCTTGGGTGGTTGTTGTTCCTTTGATGATCTTTTATGGCCTTCCTGTTTGACATTCCGGGTGGTGTAGGTGTCCCTGGAGGGCAGGTAGTTTGGCCCCTGGTGATTTGCGTTCTGCAGAACTCAATACCTCTGGAGAGCCTTACGGTTGTGGCGCGGAGCAGGTTTGCCGTACCAGGCGGTGATACAGCCCGACCAAGGATGCTCCCGATTGGTGCATACTGTAGAAGTTTGTGTATGTGCTTTTGGTGACCAAGCCCGAATTTCTTCAGCCTCCTGAGGTTGAAGAGGCCCGCTGCTGCGGCCTTCCTCACCAAACGCTGTCTACTGTGGGTGGACCAACTTTCAGTTTGTCCGTGATGCTGTACACCGAGGAACTTAAAACTTCCACCTTCTCCACTACTGACCCGATCCGATGTGGATAGCGGGGGTTGCCTCCCTCTGCTGTTTCCTTTGAAGTCCACAATCATATCTCCTTTTGTTGTTTGTGACGTTGAGTATGAGGTTATTTTCTCTTGACACCACACTCGAAGGCCCTCCACCTCCTCCTGTAGGCCGTCTCGGTATCTCTGCTTAGGGAGTGGAGCGCGATGTGCCCGTCTCCGAAGCCTGACCACGAGACCGCCACGTTTTCCCCTTTTTCGGCGTCGCCCAGGGTCGCCGGCTGGGATCAGATCCACTGTATTGTGTGGAAGGCAAAACACTGGATCCGTTTCGGGAAAGTCATATTCCTGGTAGGAACGATGGTGAGTTGACGTTAATCGTATATTCAGTAGTTCCTCCCGACTGTATGTAATGAAACCTAAGATTACCCGGGGTACCGATGTAAGAAATAACACGTAAAAAAACAAAATACTGCATATTTTCCAAGGAACGCGAAGCGAGGCTGCCATCTCTATCGGCGCCAGTAGATGATATCGTAGATGATTAGTAGATGATTTAGGGCGCACAATGGACGCTCTGGCCGAGGAGTAGGGTTGATCCAAGAGTTCTGACCTAGCAACGGCAGTCATGCACCCAAGCTAACTGGCTAAAGTTAGCTAACTTTCTAGCTACTTCCAGAAATATAAATGAGAGAACACCTCACACCGACCATTTTTACTTGTCCTAGCAGAGATGGTTAAGCTGTTTTCATGTTATCGAGAGCGTTGGTGACTGTAACTGTGCTGCTTATTTAAGCTTTTTGCTGATGTTTACTGAAAGTGGCCATATTCAACAGGCGTTGAGCGTTGGTAAATTCAGCAGTTATTTTGCGCTCTGGCACACTCAGACGTTGAGTGCTCTGAAATCGGAGTAGATAGCCAGAGTGAATTTACGAACGCGCCCTTCATATGAAGTTTCCCATGTGGATTTTTTTCAGATGACATTTCACAGGTGATGCCCTGCAAACAGAAATGAGTCATTAGGATGTCCCCGGAACGTCACGCAGTCAAAATGTTTTCAACTTTCATATTTGGAACAATTTGACATACATGATAACATTGTGTTTGTGTTTTTATACTGAAATTATTATGCAAGATGTCCATTATTATCCCCTTGACCAAGAAAGGGAAAGTAASTGTACTGAATGACTACCGACCCATAGCACTCAATTCCATCATCATGAAGTGTTTCGAGAGGCTTGTCAAAGACTACATCACCTCCTCCCTCTCCGACACACTTGACCGTATTCAAGTTGCCTACCGCCCCTACAGATCCACTGACGACGCAATCGCCATTTCACTGCACACTGCCCTCACCCACCTGGACAAGAGGAATGCATATGTGAGGATGCTGTTCATCGACTACTGTTCATACACTAGTGTTCTCTAAGCTCACCAGAAAACTCACAGCCCTGGGACTGAACTCCTCCCTATGCAACTGGGTCCTGGACTTCCTGACCTGCTGCCCCCAGGTGGTGAAGATGGGCAACATTACCTCCTCAACACGGATTTTCAACATGGGGGCCCAACAAGGGTGCGTCCTCAGTCCCCTCCTGTACTCTCTCTATACCCATGGCTGCATGGCCTCACACAGTTCTAACTCCATCATCAAGTTCACTGACGACTTGACAATAGTAGGATTGATTACCAACAGCGACGAGACAGCCTACAGGGAGGAGGTAGGCACTCTGCCGATGTGGTGCCAGGTAAGCAACCACTCCCTCACCTTCAGCAAAACAAAGGAGCTGATTGCGGACCTCAGGAGGATCGAGGCTGGGCAGGCCCCATCCTCATCAATGGGGTCGCCGTGGAGACGGTAAAAAATGTAAAGTTCCTCGGGGTACATGTCTCTGATGAGCTGAAATGGTCAAACCCCACAAACACCATGGTGAGGAGGGCACGACAGCGAATCTTTACCCTCAGGAGGCTGATGAAATTCGGCCTTTCCCCGAGGGTCCTCACAGTATACTACAGGGGCACCATCAAGTGCATACTGTCGGGCTGCATTAATTTAACATGTCCTCACCTGGGATTTTGAACCAACCTTTTGGTTCATGGCATTCTGATTATCCTGCGATACCACAAATAATTACTGATTTCACCTATGTTCCTACACTTAGGACTCCAAAGTAAATCTCAGCATTGTTTAAAATACACTCAATAAAACCTATCATGTTTATAGAAATCAAATCAAATGTTATTGGTCACATACACATGGTTAGCAGATGGTAATGCGAGTGTAGCGAAATGCTTGTGCTTGTTATTCTGACCGTGCAGTAATATCTAACAAATAATCTAACAATTTCACAACAACTACCTTACACACACAAGTATAAAGGAATGAATAAGAATATGTACATATAAATATATGGATGAGTGATGGCCGTGTGGCATAGGCAAGGTGCAGTAGATGGTATAGAGTACAGTATATACATATGAGATTCGTAATGTAGGGTATGTAAACATTATATAAAGTGGCATTGTTTAAAGTGACTAGTGATACATTTATTACATCCAATGTTTTATTATTAAAGTGGTTAGCGATTGAATCAGTATGTTGGCAGCAGCCACTCAATATTAGTGATGGCTGTTTAACAGTCTGATGGCCTTGAGATAGAAGCTGTTTTTCAGTCTCTCGGTCCCAGCTTTGATGCACCTGTACTGACCTCGACATCTGGATGATAGTGGGGTGAACAGGCAGTGGCTCGGGTGGTTGTTGTCCTTGATGATCTTTTTGGCCTTCCTGTGACATCGGGTGGTGTAGGTGTCCTGGAGGGCAGGTAGTTTGCACCCGGTGATGCGTTGTGCAGACCTCACTAACCTCTGGAGAGCCTTGCGGTTGTGGGTGGAGCAGGTGCCGTACCAGGCGGTGATACAGCCTGACAGGATGCTCTCGATTGGGCATCTGTAAAAGTTTGAGTGTTTTCGGTGACAAGCAAAATTTATTCAGCCTCCTGAGGTTGAAGAGGCGCTGCTGCGCCTTCTTCACCACGCTGTCTGTGTGGGTGGACCAATTCAGTTTGTCCGTGATGTGTACGCCGAGGAACTTAAAACTTTCCACCTTCTCCACTACTGTCCCGTCGATGTGGATAGGGGGGTGCTCCCTCTGCTGTTTCCTGAAGTCCACAATCATCTCCTTTGTTTTGTTGACGTTGAGTGTGAGGTTATTTTCCTGACACCACACGCCGAGGGCCCTCACCTCCTCCTGTCTCTTATACACATCTAGATGTGTATAAGAGACAGCTCCACTATTGTCCCGTCACCCTCTCCACTGCTGTTTCCTGAAGTCCACGATCATCTCCTTAGTTTTGTTGACATCGAGTGTGAGGTTATTTTCCTGACACCACACMCCGAGGGCCCTCACCTCCTCCCTGTAGGCCGTCTCGTCGTTGTTGGTAATCAAGCCTACCGCTGAACTGTCGTCTGCAAACTTGATGATTGAGTTGGAGGCGTGCATGGCCACGCAGTCATGGGTGAACACGGAGTACAGGAGAGGGCTGACAACGCACCCTTGTGGGACTCCAGTATTGTGGATCAGCAGGGTGCAGATGTTGTTTCCTACCATCACCACCTGGGGACGGCCCGTCAGAAAGTCCAGGACCCAGTTGCACAGGGCGGGGTGTAGACCCAGGGTCTCGTGCTTAATGACGAGTTTGGAGGGTACTATGGTGTTAAATGCTGTAGTCGATGAACAGCATTCTTACATAGGTATTCATCTTGTCCAGATGGGTTAGGGTAGTGTGCAGTGTGATTGCGATTGCGTCGTCTGTGGACGTATTTGGGAGTTAAGCAAATTGGAGTGGGTCTAGGGTGTCAGGTAGGGTGGAGGTGATATGGTCCTTGACTAGTCTCTCAAAGCACTTCATCGTGACAGAAGTGAGTGCTACGAGGCGATAGACGTTTAGCTCAGTTACCTTAGCTTTCTTGGGAACAGGAACAATGGTGGCCCTCTTGAAGCATGTGGGAACAGCAGACTGGGATAAGGATTGATTGAATAATTCTGTAAACACACCAGCCAGCTGGTCTGCGCATGCTCTGAGGACGCGGCTAGGGATGCAGTCTGGGCCGGCAGCCTTGCGAGGGTTAACACGTTCAAATGTTTTACTTATGTTGGCCATTGTGAAGGAGAGCCCGCAGGTTTTGGTAGTGGGCCGTGTCAGTGGCACTGTATTGTCCTCAAAACGAGAAAATAAGTTGTTTAATTTGTCTGGGAGCAAGATGTCGGTGTCAGCGACGGGACTGGTTTTCTTTTTGTAATCCGTGATTGACTGTAGACCCTGTCACATACGTTTCGTGTCTGAGCCATTGAATTGTGACTCTACTTTGTCTCTATACTGACGCTTAGCTTGTTTGATTGTCATGCGGAGGGAATAGCTACACTGTTTGTATTCAGTCATGTTTCCGGTCGCCTTGCCATGATTGAAAGCAGTTGTTTGCGCTTTCAGTTTTGCGCGAATGCTGCTGTCAATCCACGGAGTAACAATAAAACCTATTATATTTATCATAGTAATTCAGGAGAAACATTAAAACAGAATGATATGGCCCACCAACATTAGACAATTATACAGAAAACCTTCAAATTGCTGAATCCAGTAAATTAAATCAATGATGACAGAATAGTCAGATTCACTGATAACTAAAATAGCAGTGCAGATGTCATTATTTTGCAGAGATGTATTATAGGTAATTCATCTGTAGGGGACTTCTTAGAACACTACAGACTTTGTAGCGCAGCATAAAGATCAGCGTTCCTCAAACCCAGAGGTTGTGAGTTAAATTCAAAGTGGGTTCATATTGAAAGTCAGGACTAAGTGATCATGTCAAATGTGAAGCGTATCAATACCTAATAACCCCAATACCATTTAATTACTTCATTACAGAATAGAAAATGTTATGGTTGGGGCAAATCCAATACAACACATTAATAATGACTACCACTCTCCATATGTTCAAGTGGTGACTGCATCATGTTATGGGTATGCTTGTAATCGTTAAGGACTGGGGAGTTTTCAGGATAAAAAAGAAACAGAGGTTAGCACAGACAAAATCCTAGAGGAAACCTGGTTGTCTGCTTTCCATCAGACACTGGGAGATGAATTCACCTTCCAGCAGGACAATAACCTAAAACACAAGGCCAAATCTACATTGGAGTTGCTTACCAAGAAGACAGTGAATGATTGGCTAGATTACAGAATGGCATAAATCTACTTGAAAATCTATGGCAAGACCTGAAAAAGTTTTTCTAGTAATGATCAACAACCAATTTACAGAGCTTGAATAATTTAAAAAAGAGTAATGGAAAAATATGGCACAGTCCAGGAGTGGAAAGCTCTCAGAGACTTACCCAGAAAGACTCACAGCTGTAATCGCTACCAAAGGTGATTCTATAAAGTAATGACTCAAGGGTGTGAATACTTATGTTAATGAGATATTTCTGTTTTTCATTTTCAATACATTTGCAAACATTTCAAAAAATATGTTTTCACTTTCTCATTATGGGTATTGTGTGTAGATGGGTGAGAAAAATAATGTAATCCATTTTGAATTCAGGCGATAACAAAATAATATGTGGAATTAGTCAAGGAGTATGAATACTTTCTGAAGGCACTCTATCACTCCTCACCTCTCCACCTAATAGCTGATGTGTGGTGAGCGTTCTGACACACAACTGGTTGTCTTGCATCACCCAGGTGGGTGCAACACATTGCTGGTGGATGAGGTGAGTTTCCTCCTGCTATGTAAAGCACTTTGAGTAACTCAGTAGAAAAGCACTATATAAATCCAATCAACTTTTAATTTTGTTATCACAGTAACTTCTAATAAGATCACGTGATAACATGAGATTGTCAGGATTTACAAATGTTTGGTGTATTATAATAATTGATTACGCTTATGTTAAATTAATAGAATGGGAGGGGTTCGAAGGGTTCTAAGACCCCTCCCTCCTTACATTTATAGGGTCATAGACTACAGATTAACAATACAAATTCATTGTAGAGGTTTAGTATTCCACAATTGTTTTTAGTTCTCTCTATTTCATTATGAAGAGGCCCCTCTGAGTAATGTGTGACTGTGAAGAAGGAGCTCTGCAGGGGAGTGGAGGAGATTAGACTAGTCAAACATTCCACAAGAAATCAGCTTTGGGGAGTGGACGTTTACTGCTAAGTTTAAGATAACACTAAAAGCCATTGTTTTGGTCTCAGGAGTAAAAAGGTAATGACTAGTTAGTGACATCACTAAGGCGGGACTTCGATTTAATAAAACAACTTGAACCTTTTGTTTGATGCAGAACTTACTCAGAAACATGCGTGCTATGTTCCTGTTTGTCAACTTCTGTCTGCAATTGCATATAATAAAGGTTTTTGAATGATTTAATTAAAGATATTGTCTTAATGCTAATTTCACCAATGAACCAATGATTGACAAAGAAGGACATAAGGAACGAACCCTAACAAGATCACGTGAAATTCATGTGTTTTTTCCATAAGGGTAGTGCCACTGTCTTATCCCATCATAACACAAAATAAACTGCTATTTTATGACAATGTTTGTTAACAATGTCAGTGTAAACAAACAAAGTACATGAATTAATTACTATAGCACCATTCCTCAGCCCTATACCACTGCAGCTTGAAATGGCCATTGACATGTGCTGCAGCAGGTTTGCATGTAATAGGATGACTCATGTACTGGAAGCAGCTCTGCAGTGTAGTTACTATCTGGCACAGCCACAAAGTCATAAAATCGGATTTTGATTTTAAACCTAAACCTAACCTTAACCCTAACTTTTACCACATTTGTAACTTTATTGCCAGACCCTAAATTAGGATAAAAATCTATTATTTTGTTTTCATGTATTTTTTGATATGTAGACATTTAGACTTTGCAGCTTGCCCACTAGTGGATATCACTCAACTCTGCCTCCAGAAAAACATTCATCCCAACAAACATCATCCTGCTTTCTGGATACAGAGAAAGTACAGAGACCAACAACTCAAAAACACCATTCAATCTCTTAGCACAGTTTCCTCTAACTCTAGAGAAATGAACTCTCAACCATTTACAATAATCACAAACTTGATACTAGAAACACATTCAACAAATATAGCATTTGCATTCATTGTCATTGAGCAGCACATTTAGCAACCACCTGAGTTAGAGCTACTCTGTAGTTCCTGAGTGGTGACCTGGGTTAAATGCACACCACACTACCCAGGTCTGCATGGCAATCTGCTATACAACTCAGTTCTCACAGAGATTCAACATCAAGTGTAGGATGGTCATCACTCTCACATCAACATACAGGTGTAGGATCTTAATTTGACCTACATTTTCAGGCCAAAAAAAAAAAGGATTTGAAAAACTAGTAAAATATGCTTGCTTGATTGGTTGTTAGGCAAGTAGTCTACATGAAAAGTGTAATACTGTTAAAGCTGCAATATTTAACTTTTTGAGCGACCCACAAAAAAGGGTTTCCAGATAAAGTAGTTTCATTTTGAATCACATATTTGCATTGTTGTGCTGATACATGAATCACAAACTTTAGCATCTTCCCATTTTTTTTTTTTCAACAATTTACCTCAAATATTATGAAAGTGTATTTTTGTAGAGTGTAGAGTGTCGTGACAAACACTACAGCATGTGAACGAGCGAAATCAATATAATAGAGAGAGAAAGTTTCCAGGGGAAAAGCAGTTAGACTTCACTTTTAGTGGGTATATCTAGTGTAAACATCTGGGGTTTCTTATCGCCCCCTTCAGGTACAGGCCTGTAACTACTCCACATTCTAGTGGATCACAATATAGAAACTAATATGGTCATTGGTCACATAGCAACAGCATAAGCCCTCAGTCTACTGGTTCTGCCCTCTTATTCCTTCCTCTCTCTATCTCATCATAATAGTACAGACATGGAACACTWCTGTATGGGTTCATATCAGTAGAAGTCAATCTGAATGTGGTTTACAGAAGACTGACAGCACTATGGTGCATAGAGATTTAGTTACAAAGTGTTACATAATAAGACATGTATAGAAACGGTCAAGATGTAAATGTATTGTTTCAACTCAGAAATACAGAGAGTAAAATTAATATGTACTTAAATCAAGTTATATTGTATATTGTTTGATAAGAATTCATACAAAATACATCACACCTTCTCCATTTTAAGTTCCATAGTGGAACACTCATCTGGCTCCTATAACAACTACTGAAACCATTTTACAAAATACTTAGTAGACAGTATTTCAAAATGAATATAAAACAAAAGTTTGTGGAGCTTAAAGGAAGACTCAGCGATACGATGTAGATGTAGAAAGTAAACTGCATAGTGATTCAATTTCCACAACAACTAAGAGCGTTGAAGCATGAGACTCAACTTCTCCTCTGTTTTGGTCCCGTGGCTACGACACTGTGAACAGAGTGAAGTGCATATGTGCAGATACTGTGTGTGACTGTGAGAGAGTGAAGTCCTGCATCTCGCTCATCTCAATATCCACGGTGCTACTCGTGGCAACATGATTTTGCTGATTCTATCTTTATTATAAAAATAAGCATTAAAGCTGCATTATGTAAATATACATTTTTAATCACAAACTATAGTTACGTGTTCTATCTTAACTGTTATAGTAGGTCGACCAACCAAGTATAAACACATCTTTAGTATTTTAAATTAGAATAAAAAACTGAAAAGTTTCACATACAGTATATATCCACCTGCATTTAAAAAGCAACATATTTAAAAAATACAACAAATGTGACTTTTAATTAAAAAAAGGCTATTGTTTAATTAACAAACTGAAATAAAGACAGATAAATGTAATATTTAAAAAAAAAACAACATCAATCAACAATAACAAAGGAAATGTCACGACTTCAACCGAGGCAGGCTCTCCTTCCCGTTCGGGTGGTGCTCGGCGGTCGTCGTCACCGGCCTACTAGCTGCCACTGACTCTTTTTCCTCCCCCTCCTTATGTGTTTATTTGTTACACCTGTGTTTAGGTGATTGTTAATTAGTGTGGCTTTATTAGTCAGCCAGCCCGTGCGGGATTGTTCATTTGTACTTTTGGATTCGGGAGTGGATGTATGTATTGTGGACTGGGTTTTGTCTTCCGTGTTTGGACGTTTGTTTATGACACCCAGTAAGTCCGTATTGGACATTTGTTTGCCGGTTGTGCATTAAAAAGAAAGCACCGTATTGAAGCTCTGTTGTTCCTGCATCTGACTTCACACCCCCCCGACACCCAGAGCGTTACAGGAAAGCTTACAATCCACCAAAAGCTGAAAACGTCAACTTACAAAATCATAACATTCAGCATTTGTGAAATTCCATTCAGTGATATTAAACTGAGTAAACACTATCATATATCAATGATAAAAACTTTACAATCATTAAAATGGTTGTTCAGCTTACAGTTCATACTGTAATGATCACACGGATGATTCAGTCTGTTCAATGACATCATCACATGGTATCTGGTCTTGAGGAGATTTGACTGTTGAACACAAACCTACAGGAATATAATGGATGAAAGCAGCATTAGAGAGAAACTGATCCAACTGCTCTTTCAACTGTACACAGTTATACAATGTATCCCATCAGAGAGCATGACATAAAGAAGGAGATAATCCAGCTGGATAAGCTGATTGTAAATACACTGAAATAAAGTTCTCACCTCGAGCTCTGCAGCATTTCACCGTCAGCACGATGGACACCAGTAAAAAGGGAGACATCACCAGTAGACCACACAGCAGCCTGGTCAGAGAGATGGAGACAACGGAACCTGGAAGGACTAGAAAAACACATGTTTTACCATCAAGACACTTGAACACAAACAGTGCTCTTCTCACAAGTGCACACTGCTCTTCTGACCTCTCACTGTCACCCAGCTCTCTGGTGATTCTCCTTGACCAGATTTACACTTATAGAATCCTTCATCTGACTTGGATACTGTAGGGATGGTCATCTCTCCTGTGGTCTCATTCTTGATGAGTACTCCATCTTTGTAGATTTCCGCTTTGAAGTTTGAGCTGATTGTCCGGTATTTACAACTGAGAGTCACAGAGTCTCCTTCAGTCACGGGATGGACAGGACTCTCCAGGATCACATAACCATCTGTGTAACATAATATAAATAATACTGTAAATCTGGAGTCATCACTCACAATATATCAATGTCTTACGAGCTTGTATTTTATGAGATGCAATCATTCAGTTACAGAATTGAACATATTATTATACATGCATTTATAAAAGATTAGTGAATGTTGTACAATAGACGTACCATTTACTGTGATGTTGACAGCATTACTGTACTCTCCTGATCCAGACTCACACCAGAA
>NW_019946995.1:0-1386 GCF_002910315.2 Salvelinus sp. IW2-2015 | reverse complement strand
GTATTTACAACTGAGAGTCACAGAGTCTCCTTCAGTCACGGGATGGACAGGGCTCACCAGGATCACATAACCATCTGTGTAACATAATATAAATAATACTGTAAATCTGGAGTCATCACTCACAATATATCAATGTCTTACGAGCTTGTATTTTATGAGATGCAATCATTCAGTTTAAGAATTGAAAATCGTATCGTAAAAATGTTAGTGAGTGTTGCACAATAGACGTACCATTTACTGTGATGTTGACAGCATTACTGTACTCTCCTGATCCAGACTCACACCAGAACACTCCACTGTACCATGTGTTCAATGATGTGATGGTGCAGGTGGATTCTGTTATTGATCCCCATGGGACACACCCTGACTTCACTCTTCTCTCTCTGTATCTCTTCAGTCTCCATCCAGTAGAGTTCCCCTTCAGTTCACAGCTCAGTGAGAGAGACTTTGATGTAAAGTGTTGAGTTGTGTTGGGATTTACTGTAAGAGACACTGAAGGCTGCAGATCTGAAACAAAGAGAGACAGAGACTGTTAACTCGAAATGACACAACGACAAGGTTCCAGTTTAACACAGTTTACTATACCGTATGAACACCCTCAAAGGTAGCCATTACACTCAAGGCCAGGTTCATCAACGACAAGACTTCCTGCGCATGCGCACTCTTGACTCATTGATAGCCCCGTAATAACAGAAATATTGGGATACTTAAAACATGAACTTAACAGAGACAAACCTATAGTTATATAGACACATGAGGGTGACTTAAATATGATTGAATACGGTTTCAATGCAGTTAGTTACCTGCTGACCAGAGAAACTGAGGTTCACTATAGAGTGTATCATAGACTGGGTCTCCTCTCCCAGCTCTACACACATATCCTCCTGTGGGAGTAGGACCAGCAGGGATCAGAGTGTAGGAGTCTTCACTAGTCRCATTGTCAGATAGGGGCTGTAGAGAGTAAGACTTGTCTGATAGGGAGGGTAACCCAGCTCTGTAGGGAACAGTCCTGTACCAGGAGAACCTCCAGCCTGTAGACGTCTTGTCAACTTCACAGCTCAGAGACACTGAGTCTCCAGGGTTCAGCCACTGAGGAGAGATACTCAGGACAGCCTTGGGTTGATCTGTGATCAGTCAGAGGACATGTTTCAGTTTTCTAACTTTCAGTCTTAGCAATGATTCTAATTACACATGGAGATGTTTACATGATTAGATAGACTTACCAGACACAGTCAGCTGTACAGCATCACTGGTCTTGGAGAGTTTGTTTCCCTTTACACCCTCACAGGTATATGAACCACTGTTAGACCAGTAGACAGTACTGATTCTGTACTCAGGCTTTGTGTTAAAGGGGATCAATAACTGACTATTCTTATACCATCTGTA
>NW_019946994.1:12864-25819 GCF_002910315.2 Salvelinus sp. IW2-2015 | reverse complement strand
TGTGTGTGTGTGTGTGTGTGTGTGTGTGTGTGTGTGTGTGTGTGTGTGTGTGTGTGTGTGTCTCTCTGCAGGGCTCGACATTATTAATATTCTAATCTATTTTTCATTTAGGCTTACATAAATAGAAAAAGCCTACATGTCAAAGTGCAGGTGATATGCATATTGGCTACAACAACATGTCCAAACCGATGCTGACATGAGGGAGACGCCAGGAAATGTAGCCAAACTTTAACTTTAGACTTTTAATCACATAAATATAGGCTAAATGCCAGTCATGTTTGAAAAATATAATTAAGGATAATTAGCATTAACGCCTAAAGGCTTGATTCTGTCGACATACTCGAAGCACGGTTCGTTCAGATTAATGGTCACAAGACCGGAGAGTGAAGGACAGTGCCTGTTGTGCACCGCACATCACCCACCTTGAATCTGGAGCAGAGACGTCAACATTTTGAAACTATTTATTTAACCATAAATGTAATTGTTTAAAACCTGGTTGTTTTATGTCATTTTATACAGCAAATCAACTTAATTTTTTTTGTCCAGCTACCGAAGGCATAATCCTAGTCATATTAGTAACCAATGCTAGTTGTTGCATCTTTAGATCTCCCCTCTTAGTATCTAACAGATCTTTTCATCTCCGCTCGCACGTTTAGTGCACTTTTGAGAATGCTGTTTTCCTGCTAATTACATTTTGGAACGTGGCCTACAGCCATGTGTGCATTGTTGAGTTTACAATGTGAAGAAATAAAACTTTATGAACATTTTAAAACTAAACGGTCTGATCTGTTGCATCAGCCTCATTGCTTTTTTAAATGTTTTAATTTGCAGCGGTTGTATGAGTGTGTTTTGAACCGTAGACTCATTTTTATGTCCCTGGGACGCCCCTTCATTTTGAGCACTGGAGGGAATCATTTTAGAAAGACATAAAAAGTTTTTGTAATGTTGCAATATTTTATAGGCTACCAAGGGTGGCAAAGTATCCACCAAGAGAGCCTTAAAAGGGCAGTGTTGTATTTTGAGACAGGTGACAAGTGACTTGAGCTTTTGGACAGGTAAAATATCAGTCCAAGTTAATGTCAAGCCCTGCTGTGTGTCTAACTGTGTGTTGTGTTGTGTGTGTGTGTGTGTTGTGTGTGTGTGTGGTGTGTGTGTGTGTGTGTGTGTGTGTGTGTAAGTGTGTCCTGCGTTGCACCTGGCCCGTCAGGTTCAGAACTGAACCAGAAAGCATTACAGTGTTTTTTTTCTGCCCAGACCTCTTTACACTCCTTCTTTTCTGTGCTGAGAGGAAAGAGACCGACCGCGGGAGGTACGGAGAATGTCAGCCTGAATTGCTGAGCGGTGGAAAGCATGCTCACATAGAGCCACTGCAACTGAACCATTAACCTGACGCACAGATACGGAAGATCGCCACCACGTGCTGACACTATTGCCCACAGGCCAATTCCTGACTTGTATTTTTATTTTTTGCAGAACACTTTAACTTTACATTAGTGCATTTCATCTTAAAGATAGCTGAGCGAGAACATATTGCAATCAGTACATTTTCCCATCAACAAAGTAGTTATCAGCAACGTCATGCTGGTAGGAAAAGACAACTCTTTTAAGGGGTAGGGTTCAGACGTTTTGGGAATTGGGCAAGGATTCCACTGTCCTGACATTAGGGGGAGGCTTGTTCCACAATTGGGGTGCCAGGCAAGAGAAGGGCTTTGACTGGCTGAAATATGTCGGAACTCATTTTGGGTGGCGTACCCTTTATTATAGGTTCCGGAACTCTGAAATATTTATACGTCTATTCATGCGAGGGTTCCGGAACTCTGAAATTTTATACGTCTATTCTATGAGAGGTTCCGGAACTCTGAAATATTTGTACGTCTATTCTATGAGAGGTTCCGGAACTCTGAAATATTTGTACGTAAAAGGTAAAAGGTTTATGTTTCTGTCTCCATATGATCTGGTAAATATATCCAATGCAAAAAATATTACATTTAAATGGTATTMAATTAATTTACATATATATCCGTTAATTCCCATATTTTCCCCTTAATTACCATATATTCCCGTTAATTCCCACAGAAAGTTTCCACCTCTGAATGTTCCCCAAAATGTCCAACCCTAACTGKAACTAAGGGACCTAGCCCGAACTATGAAAAACAGCCCCAGACCATTATTCCTACTCCATCAAACTTTACCGTTGGCACTATGCATTGGGGCAGGTAGCGTTCTCCTGGCATCCGCCAAACCCCAGATTCATCTGTCGGACTGCCAGATGGTTGCTTCCAGAAGCAGTTTGGAACTCGGTAGATAGTGTTTACAACTAAGGACATATGATTTTTTACTCGCTACGCGCTTCAGCACTCGACGGTCCTGTTCTTTGAGCTTGTGTGGCCTTGTGTGGCTGAGCCGTTGTTGCTCCTAGACGTTTGCACTTCACGATAACAGCACTTACAGTAGACCGATGCAGCTCTAGCAGGGCAGAAATGTGATGAACTGACTTGTTGGAAAGGTGGCATTCTATGACGGTGCCACGTTGAAAGTCACTGAGCTCTTTTGTAAGGCCATTAATCTGCCATTGTTTTCTATGGAGATTGAATGGCTGTGGGCATTGATTTTATACACTTATTTGAAGGGGTGTCCATATACTTTTGTAAATATAGTGTATGTGTTATAAAAGCAAATCTAACAACTTGTTAGGTTATATTGCAAGTAGACTAGTATCTAAACGTTTCCCCTCTTCCCCTCTTCCCTAATTAGCTTACTATTTCATACAATATACAGGCTAAATATTATGCTTAACTGGCTGCAGTAGGCTACATGATCTGTGTTAGTGTGTGTGAGTGTATCTTTCTCTGTTTTCTTCCTACCTCGACTGGACCACTGTCCTCTGCAGCACTCAGACCAGAAGAACCAGAACTTTTAGCAAATAAGTCTGTTAATTTCAGACATTTAGCAGCCTGGTATGTCGGCCGGCCGTTTCCCACTGGTCAGCCAATATAGATTATTATGACAAAAGAGAAATTGCGGAAAAGTTATTTCTTTTAAACAGACGGCCGCATTTTTAAAATAATAAAATAATAAAAAAAATGGTTTGCTTTTTTTTGTCGATTTTGACCAGCCCACCCCAATAAAAGATGGCCCTTCTGGCCAATCCACCCATGATTGTGAGGGGATTTAGCCAGTGGTTGAAGGGGGAATTGGGCTTCCTGTGAAAATGCTGTTGAAGGTTGCAACAGTAACCAAGGGGGCAGGGCTAGCAAAGGGTCAATTGCCACTCCTTGTTGCACACAACAAGCTTCCAGGGGGTTAATGGCTGATTTGAAGATGAAATTGTCAACCCTGTTACTCTTTGGGGAACTTAATAGGCACTTATTATAGTCTTCTTTTTTTTACCCTCTTGAGATGGGAAAATGTGTTTTCTATTGAGTTGAACATGTGCTCTTTATGACAGAATGTTAAACTTCTGTCAAATTACAATTCTCAAAAGGATCCGAATATCCCTATTTACGTTGACCTGACAGACAAAAATAAAATAAGTTTCAACTTCTACCCTTTCTATCATTTCTCTACCTTCCTCTTCTCCCCCCTCATTCATTTTCTCCCTCCCTTCATATCTCCCCCCCCACTCTCTCTCTCTCTCTCCTTATCCCTCTTGCTCTTCTCTTCTTCTCCCTTCTTTTGAAGCACGCTCATGTTTCCCTTTCGTGCCGTTGTTTTCTTTCTCTGTCTCCGGTAGCCAGACAGAGTGGATGGTTTTCATCAGTCTTTCAGGCTTCAGGTTTCTGGGTGCTGAAGTGATAGATGACTCTCTCATTCTATCTCCCTCTCTTTCCCCGTTCCTGGGTGTAGAGTTATCTCTCTCTCACTCTCTCTTTTCCTCTCACAGTGCTCAGGGAGGAGCTGAGGAGTGTGTGTGTCGAACTCCAGAGGATCAGGACGGAGAGAGAGAACGTGGAGCAGAAACTCATGTAAGTAGATATGCCATAAAGAGGTACTTGCATGCGAGGCGTTTACACACACACACACGCAGACAAATACATCATGAACACATGCAAACAGCCAAATAAACAGCCAAATAAACACCCCCTCCTGTGAGGCAGTTGGAATATGGAATGTGCTGTGGTGGAATAGAGCAGGTCAGAGTCAGCCTTGGATTTACAGTTCCTGTCTCCCAACCAATCACAGCAATGTCATAGGATTCAGGAAACACATTTTCTGCATAACAGACCAACTAAACTGCTTTCGCAACAGCTAATGGGGATCCTAATAAAATACCAAACACCACATGACATCACCCAGACACGTACAAACACTGTGACATTACACATGTCCTCAGGCTGTGGTTACACAAAGCAACTCTCACACAATTTGAGTTACAGTTGCAAGTGACATCATATCAAATCAAATTGTATTTGTCACATGCTTACTTACAAGCCCTTAACCAACAATGCTTTAAGAGGTTTTTAAGAAAATTAAAAAAGTGTTAATTACAAAATAGATAAGTAAAAAATAAAATAAAAAGTAAAAAAGTAATTTTGCTGTTACATGAAGCAACTCAAACGCAATTGAAATCGCATGCAACAGCCAATCAAAGTGAAGCTGCTTGTTTGAGAATTCTAAACCCACCCCATATCATCTGCTGCATTACATCGTGGTTTCACTAATTATTTGTTTATCCAACTGTTTGTTTATTGTAGCAAGGATATAGAAGAAATGTTGCCTGTACAATTTAGCTAGCTAGACAAAATGACATTGCAAACACCAGCAACACCAACAAGCTAACCAAGCTAGCAACAAACTAAGCTAGCTAGCATAGTTCATCGTGGACAATTTCAGTTGAAATTGGTTATGGAGAGGTTTGAGTTCCCTTTCAAAATGAAATGTATTGACAGCTAAACCGTGTATAATCATTTGCATACGTCTCCTGTTGTGCTAGTCACTGTTCTGTCATTGCTGATCGTGGGTTGTGCTGGGCAGCACTGACCGCTGTGTTGACATGACAACTGGGTCGATATTCTGAACCTTCAAATGGATCATGTGACAAAAGTGTTTGTTTTGATTGGCTGTTGCTTGCAACTAGTTGCACAAAGTTGCAAAGTTTCAACTGGATCTAACCAAGTTGCAGATGAGTTGCTGATTGGTTGCAGTGTGTTTCACTAAGCAATCAATAAGCAACTCAAATTGCCTGCCAGTTGCGTCATGTAACGGCAGCTTTAGAGTTAGACTAGTCATGATGGGTTGGACCAGCCAGGCACAATACTTCAGACACTTCAAACTCTCTGCCTCTCTCATGCCTCCTGTGTGTCTCAACCAGCAGCTGTCTCTCTGTGTCTCGACCAGACCAGCAGCTGTCTCTCTGTGTCTCGAAACCAGACAGCAGCTGTCTTCTCTGTTGTCTCAACCAGACCAGCAGCTGTCTCTCTGTGTCTCAACCGGCATCTGTCTCTCTGGTCTCACACAGACAGCAGCTGTTCCTGTGTCTCAACCAGACCAGCAGTTGTCTCTCTGTGTCTCAACCAGACAGCACCTGTCTCTCGTGTCTCAACCAGACCAGGAGCTTCTCTGTGTCTCAACCAGACCAGCAGCTGTCTCTCTGTGTCTCGACACCAGCACTTCCTCTGTGTCTCGACCAGCTGTCTCTCTGTGTCTCAACCAGACCGCAGCTGTCTCTCTGTGCTCGAACAACCAGCAGCTGTCTTCTGTCTCTCGACACGTGTCTTCTGTTCAACCAGATCAGCAGCTGTCCCTTTGTCTCCACCAATCAGCAGCTGTCCTCTGTCTCAACCAGACAGCAGCTGTCCCTCTGTGCTCAACCAGACCAGCAGCTGTCCCCCTGCTGTGTCTCAACCAGACCAGCAGCTGTCCTCTGGTCTCAACCAGACCAGCAGCTGTCCTCGGTCTCAACCAGACCAGCAGCTGTCTCTGCTTGTGTCGACTAGACCAGCAGCTGTCTCTCTGGACTTTGGTCTGTCCGCTGTATAGCATCCTTTCTATCCTTTTAACCTTATTCGCTTCGTGCGTTTTCTTTCTTTGCCCACCTATTCCTCCTCTCCTTCTCCAGCATCTGCTCTCCCTCGCTGTCTTCATTCTGATTGCTTCCTCTCTTCTTCACTCCATCACCTCTTGATTTTCTCCATCCTCCTCTCTGAGGGAATATAAAGGAACACAGCAGCCAGTGTAAAGTCACAGATTCTGTGTTCCTGTTTAGATTCTGTGGAAGTTTGGCGTTGTGGGTCAGAATAGTGTTCTGAATCAGGGAGTGTGTGTGTGGGCTGATAGCTCTGTTGGTTAAACGCTCTATCCATCTCCTTCAGTCATGTCTCTGCTATCATAATAACTATCCATTCTCTTCAGCATGTCTCTGCTATCATAATAACTATCCAACTCCTTATGAATGTCTCTGCTATTCATATAAAATCCATCTCCTTCAGTCATGTCTCTGCTTCATAATAACTATCCATCTCTTCAGTATGTCTCTGCTATCATAGTAACTATCCATCTCTTCTCATCACTGTCTCTGCTATCATATAAATATCCAACTCCTTAATTAATGCTCTCTCTATCAATACTATTAATCTCCTTCAATCATGTCTCTCTATCATAATAAATACCAACTCTTAATTATGTCTCTGCTATCATAGTAACTATCCATCTCCTTCATACATGTCTCTGCTATCTGATCACTATCCATCTCCTTCAGTCATGTCTCTGCTATTATAATAAATACCAACTCCTAATTAATGTCTCTGCTATCTATAGATAACTATCCATCTCCTTCAGTCATGTCGCTATCATGATCACTATCCATCTCAGTCTGTCTTTGCTATTATAATAACTACCATCTCCTTCAGTCATGTCTCTGCTATTTAATAACTATCATCTCCTTCAGTCATGTCTGTACATAATAAATATCCAACCTTAATTAAGTCTCTGCTATCATATAACTATCTCATCTCTTCAGTCTTCTCTGCTATCATAATAACTATCCATCTCCTTCATTAATGTATCTGCTATCAAAATAACTATCCATCCCTTCAGTCATGGCTCTGCTTATCATAATAACTATCCATCTCCTTCAGGCATGTCTCTGCTATCATAATAACTATCCAACTCCTTAATTAATGTCTCTGCTATCATAAAACTACCATCTCCTTCATCATGTCTCTTCTATCATCATCCATCTCCTTCAGTCATGTCTTCTATCATCTAATACTATCCATCCTTCATAATGTCTCTGTATCATAATTACTATAAAAATATGCCATTATTCCTGCTTCAGTCATGTCTCACTTATAATTACTTTAAATATACACATTTATCCTGCTTCAGTCATGTCTAGACTATCATAATTACTATAAATACACCATTTACCTGCTTCAGTCATGGGTCTGCTATCATAATACATTAAAATACACAATTTATCCTTCCTTAGTGATGTGTCTTGTCCTAAAAGGAGTCCCGCCACACCAGAGACACACACACACACATGCACGCACACAACTAATGAACTATCATGGTCTAAACACACCAAGACAGTCGTGAAGAGAACAATTAAACCTTTCCCCCTCAGAGACTGAAAATATTTGCCATGGGTTCCAATCCTCAAAAAGTTATACTGCTGCACCATCGAGGCGCTCCTGGCAGTTGCATCACCGCCTGGTATGGCAATTGTCGCCATATGACCGTAAGGCACTACAGGGGTATGTGTACGGCCCAGTACATCGCTGGCCAAGCTTCCTGCCATCCAGGACCTATAGTTAAGTCGAAGTTTACATACACTTCGGTTGGAGTCATTAAAACTCGTTTTTCAACCACTCCACAAATTTCTTGTTAACAAACTATAGTTTTGGCAAGTCGGTTAGGACATTTACTTTGTGCAATTTTCCAACAATTGTTTACAGACAGATTATTTCACTTATAATCTCACTGTATCACAATTCCAGTGGGTCAGAAAAGATTTGCATACACTAAGTTTGACTGTGCCTTTAACAGCTTGAAAATTCCAGAAAATGATGTTCTCTTTAGAAGCTTCTGATAGGCTAATTGACATCATTTGAGTCAATGGAGGTGTACCTGTGATGTATTTCAAGGCCTACCTCAAACACAGTGCCTCTTTGCTTGACATCATGCGGAAATCAAAAGAAATTCAGCCAAGACCTCCGAAAAAATGTGTAGACCTCCACAAGTCTGGTTCATCCTTGGAGGCAATTTCCAAATGCTGAAGGTACACGTTCATCTGTACAAACAATAGTACGCAAGATATAACACCATGGGACCACGCAGCCGTCATACCACTCAGGAAGAAGCGCGTTCTGTCTCCTAGAATGAACGTATTTTGTGCGAAAAGTGCAAATCAATCCCAGAACAACAGCAAAGGACCTTGGGAAGATGATGGAGGAAACAGGTACAAAAGTATCTATATCCACAGTAAAACGAGTCCTATATCGAATCATAACCTGAAAGCCGCTCAGCAGAAGAAGCCACTGCTCCAAAACCACCCATAAAAAGCCAGGACACGGTTTCAACTGCACATGGGGACAAGATCGTACTTTTTGGAGAATGTCCTCTGGTCTGATGAAAACAAAATAGAATTGTTTGCCATAATGACCATCCATTATGTTTGGAAGAAAAAGGGAGGCATGCAAAGCCGAGAAACACCATCCCAACTGTGAAACACGGGGTGGCAGCATCATGTTGTGGGTGCTTTGCTCAGAGGGACTGGCGCACTTCATCAATAGATGGCATTCATGAGGGTGGAAAATTATGTGATAATATGAGAGCAACATCTCAAGCATCAGTCCGGAAGTTAAAGCTGTCGCAAATGGGTCTTCCAAATGGACAAATGACACCAAGAACATACTTCCAAAGTTGTGGCAAAATGGCTTAAGGACAACAAAGTCAAGGTATTGAGTGTCATCACAAAGCCCTGACCTCAATCCTACTGAAATTGTGGCAGACTGAAAAAGCGTTGCGAGCAAAGAGGCCTACAAACCTGACTCAGTTACACCAGCTCTGTCAGGAGGAATTGTCCAAAATTCACCCAACTTATTGTGGGAAGCTTGTGGAAGGCTACCCGAAAGGTTTGACCCAAGTTAAACAATTTAAAGGCAATGCTACCAAATACTAATTGAGTGTATGTTAACTTCTGACCCACTGGGAATGTGATGAAAGAAATAAAAGCTGAAATAAATCATTCTCTCTACTATTATTCTAACATTTCACATTCTTAAAATAAAGTGGTGATCCTAGCTGACCTAAGAATGTCAGGGATTGTGAAAAATGGGTTTAAATGTATTTGGCTATGGTGTATGTAAACTTCCGACTTCAACTGTATAACTGACTCGGTACCCCCTGTATATAGCCTCGTTATTGTTATGTTATTGTGTTCCTGTTATTATTGTTATTTTTTACTTTAGTTTATTTGGTCAATATATTCTTAACTCTTCTTGAACTGCACTGTTGGTTAAGGGCTTGTAAGTAAGCATTTCACGGTAAGGTATTCGGCGCATGTGACAAATAAAGTTTGATCTGATTTGAACTACGCAACTACAGAACAACCCACCCAGCCACGGGCGCACGTGGGCGCCCCCGCACGGCATACAGGAATTATTTAAATGTGGTAAATATCAGCCCGCCCTGATCATCAAGACCTGACAGTCTCAAGATGAACCACTCTTTATTCCACTAATGCTGTCTCCCTCCTCTTACATTCCTCCTCTCTTTTCCTGTCTTCTGCTCCTGTACCCCTACATATGACCACTCCTGACTTCCAAATCATTTGCACCGTGTGTGTGTGCATTTTTTGTGTGTCTTTGCGTGTATGTGTGGTTTGGAGCTGTCATGTCTCTGCTGTGGCAGTGTCTGTCCCTCAGCCCTGAGATGTAATATGACAGAGGGGGAGCGGAGTTCCCTGTCAGACTGACTCTGGGAATGACACTCCTTCAGAATGATGAGCGACGCTCCCACCTCGCGTGCAGAACTAACCTCACTCTACGCTAATGCACCACTGCATGAGGTGTGTGTGTGTGTGTGTGTGTGTGTGTGTGTGTGTGTGTGTGCTATGGGTCGTGTGTGTGTGTGTGCTGTGTGTGTGTTCGTGTCGTGTGTGTGTGCCCTCCCTCCCCCCTGTGTGTGGTGTGTGGTGCTGTTCCTATTGTGGTGTTGCTGGTGTAGTGCTGTTTCGTGCGTGCTCGTTGTGTAGTGTGTTGTGCTGTCGTGTCTTCATCCATCTCTCTCCCCCCTCTCTACCTCCCTCTCTCTCCCCCCTCTGCTCTCACCCCTGGTCGTTCCCCTTCTAGCCGTCCCGCTTCTGCTCCTGCCGCGCTTTCAATCGTTAAGAATTGTACATTTCACCCATACAATGTCTCGTAGGACCCTGCCCCCCCCTTCTAGCCGCTCTACCGGCCTTGTTCTTTCTCTAAGCTCTAATCACTAAGTCTTCTCGTAAGATGTTCCCACTACACACACACATCGTGTGCTCATAAACAAAAACAGTTTAAGTCTATATTCTAAAGAAATGTAGTGAATATACACTCCCTCTCTTACCCCTATACCAACCCATATTACCTATTGAAGTTGTGGGGGCCAAGTTGTCGTTTGAGCCCTCCATCCGCCTAGCCGCCTCCCTGCCTCTCTAGTTCTCCTGACACCCATTCAAACCCAGATCCATGCGTCATTTACGACCCCTCATGGAAGACACCCGTCTGCCCTCCTCTCTCGCATTCCCCCTCTCGTGCAGCACATGTGTCGTCTAGGCCAACTCCCCTCTAGCTATGCCCTCTTGCCCTCTCTCAGTGGCGTGAGTGGTCAAAAGCCCCAGTGTCTGACATGACAAACATTGCTCATGTGAAATACACAGATACTCTCCTTGCTACCTTATGCACCCCACCAACAACCACGATAAGTTTGCTTTACTCTAACCATTAACCCCAGATACGTGTTTGCGTGTGCACAAGTGGATCCTACCTCTCTCTCTCCCCAAAACGCCTCTCTCCCCCCTGACATGTTCAGTTTCTATTGGAATTTTTCTGCCCATACCTGTGGTTCGGTAAGTCGAATCCCTGCCCCACAGCGCGTCCTGCCTAACGATCCACCCTCTCTCATCGATCCTCATCACAGAGGCATCGTTCTCATTGTCCAGCCACGTGATCTAACCAGTCCTTCTACCTCACCGCTCTGCGTTTGCGTTTCCGAAGAATTCCTTACTATCTACCCTTTCCCTCTCTGATCCCTTCCAGATCTTGACAACAACTGAGCCAGCCATGCCCATACTACGAGGAGACGATTCCACTCAAACGTCTCGCATCATATACTCTTGCCTATCTTCTGATTGGTCTCACCTACCCATTGCTGCTACTTTCCAAAGAGGTTTCAGTGCTTCATTACCTACCGCGTGCAATTTGTTGCTACGACGCCCTATCTTCGATCTTGCCACCACAGAGTTCTCTCTACCCCCTCCCCCTTTATTAGCACTCATTGGTCCAGAGGAAATCCTTACTTCAATCGTACGCTCTCGCTGCGTAAGGAAAGATCGCTCAAAGTTCAGTGCTTTCTTCAAAAAGGTATAAACACGATCACCTCATCTCTACACGACAGCGTCTCAAAAGTACCTCACCCTCTCTTCCTAACCAAGTCTCTCTACGCACTCCCTTCCGTCCTATCGCTCTTAATGAACACACTACTCTCCTCCCCTCGTGCGACCTGCCCGTTTCTAGTCAAAACCGGCGTTCCGATAAGGGTTCTCTACCTCCACTCCTGCTAGTCAGCAAGTGTATACATACACTTAACACACCCACTAAACTCTCCACAAGCTTCAATAAGCTACTCTACTAGAAATCCTCCCTAGTAACAATCTCCACATGAACGTGTCTTCGCCCTCTCTTCCCACTCCACTTCTCTTCAAATGTGAATACAAACAAATCAAACCCTCACTACTCCCTACTCCACAAGTCCTCTGAAGTGAACCCGTACCCGAGATCTCTGGGTTTATACAACGTGCCCCCACTACTGCGTGTGCCCTCAGCCCTACCACTGCCTAACACGTGCCCTTCGCTTGTCCCAAATCTCTCTACCTCCCTCTCTCTTCCAAGTCTCTCTACCTCCCTCTCTCCTCCCCTCTCCCCCCCTCTACCTGCTCTCTTCCAGTCTCTCTACCTCCGCCTTCTCTTCCAGAGGCTCTCTACATCCCTCTCTTCGCAAAGTCTCTCTACCTCCCTCTCTTCCAAGACTCTCATCTTACCTCCCTCTCTCCCCCCTCTTCTCTTCCCCCTCTCTAGCTCTGCCTTCTGTATTCTTCACACACATTCAGGCCCCTCCCCTTCCGCCCTCTTCTCCCTCTCTCTGTGTGTGTGACGTGTGAAGTGTGTCTGTGTGAATAGGTGGACAACCTACACATAGAGCCCAGAGGACTGCACGAAGGTACAGTAGCACATCGTTCAAAGAGTCGATGACAAGAGTGCTAGACCCAACCTCGAGTATCGAGCTTTGGAGTTCCACGCAGGTGGCTCGTCAGAAACTGATCATGTGTATGCAGATGCGTGTGTGTTGTATGAGTCTTGTGTATTGATGCTCGTGTGCATCCCCTGGAGACCCACTGGCTACCAGATCTGGTTTCTTCCTCATGTCCAACAGAACTCTGGTCTACTATGTGTTGATGTGTGTGATGTGTTGGAATATCTTGTAGTGTTAGATCTGAGCGGAAGTGGAGTGTGTGTGCTGCGTCGCTCCGAGGCTGCAACCATATGATGAGCATCAGTGGTTAGCGAATTACCAAGACAACTGTCTGAACCATGTATCATGAGATCCAGTAGTAGCCCCTAACCAGGAAGCTGAACCATGTATTGAAAATCCCAGTGGTTAACCTCTGACCCCAGGAAGCTGAACATGTATGGAGACGTAGTTAGTGGTGTGTTGTGGCTTCGCTGTGTGTTAGTCCATATCATCTCTCTCTCTCCGTTTT
>NW_019946994.1:10642-12839 GCF_002910315.2 Salvelinus sp. IW2-2015 | reverse complement strand
ATTTCTTGAAACCCCACTCTTTATTCACACTTAGAAGGGCCTAGGACTGAGATTCTCCCGTATCTCTGCGCTAAACAATTCTCCGCCTCATCTGTTCCGTTCTTCCTTGCTCTGCTCGATACCCCTAGAAAATACCCATATAGACCACTCACTGCACTCCAATCCTGAAAGGTCATTTCGCTATCCGTGTGAGTGGCTAGCCCAAGTTCTTGTTTGAGAAGTGCTTCCTATTGGTCTGATGTTGTGGGTTAACTTCGGCATGCTGTCCTATACTTCTCTGGCTATAATAAGAAAGACCTGAGTGAAACTAGTGCCTCAAGGCCCAAAAACCAAGGGTAAACCTTAGGATCCCATGAGGGGGAGCGAAGGTCGACGCTGCTACGAGAAGAGCAGACCCTCCATCGCTGGAATGACCACTCCCTCAGAATGATGAGGCATACCCGCGGCCCTAAAAACCCTCGCGGTGCATGAAACTAGGGACAAATACCAAGCCTCACTTCTAGCAGCTAAGTGACCGAACCAAGAACTGCATGAGGTGTGTGTGTGTTGTGTGTGGGAGTGTGTGTGGTTAAGTGTGTGTGTGTGTGCCGTGTGGTGTTGTGGAATTGTGTGGTGTGCGTTTGTGTTGTGTGGGGTGGTATGTTGAGTGTGTGTGTGTGTGTGTGTGTGTGTGTGTGCGTGCGTGCGTGGGTTAACTAGATTGTAATTTTACATGAAATAAAATTGTGGGACTTGCTTTACCTGTTTTTAAAATACTGGTATTTGAAGATGTTTCAAAAGTGTTAAACAAAACAGTTAAATATATTCAAAGTTAAATGTAGTGAAATAATTACTATATCAACCATATTACTTTGAGTTGTGGGGCAATTGTTTTAGCTGTCACGCGAGCTGTTTAGTCTGAACAGATTCACAGATCATGGGAATTTGCTATGAAGACGTTGTCTCCCTCCGAGGCACATGTTGCTAGGCAACTCCCCTTAGCATGCCTGCTCTCTCAGTGGCTAAAGCCAGTGTGAGAAACATGCTATGAAACTAAATAAATACTGCATTATGACCCACGAAACGTATTTGTTAGATTAACGATAGTGTTGTGAAGATGACGAACTTCAAAACGTGATGTAGTTTTATTGGAATTTGCAGCTGTTGTTGGTAAGTCATGAATCTGCAAGCGTCTGACGTGACTTACTGCATCTTTAATAGAGGCAGGTGATGGGTTACGAAAACAGCTTGATGCTTGGTTGGTGGAATATATATTTTTCCTGTTCTGATCTCAGATTTGAAAAGCAGAGAAATAGAGGAAGATTTCATACGCTCTAACTTTTTGTCTAAGTTATTGGCAAAGTGATTAAAGTAGCTGATTAGAATGTTGGGAGGCATGATGCCACAATGGGCCCTTTAGAATGCTGAGGAAATCCTATAAAAGTGTATGGAGGACAGAAGTCTTAATAGTTTAAAAGGTATAAAAGACATCCAAAAGTTGTATAAAAGCACACTATTCAAGACCGATCTGCACGTTTTAAAGTTTGCATGACGTTTCTAGCTTAAACGGTGTAGGACGAGTAGCTTTAATAAAATAAAAAATACAAGTATGACAAAGATTTAGAATGGGACGTTTGCTTCTCAAATCCCATTAATAATCAACCCAGTACCTCCACTCGGGAACGAGGAGATTGGGTTTATACAGGGAATGTGTGTGTCCACATGCAAGGGTGTGTGTGTGACGTGTGAGTGTGTCTGTGGAATGTGCGTGTCCATAGAGCCCAGGGATCAGAGTAAAGACCAGAGGATGAAGGGCATGTGTGGCGTTGCACGCGACCCAAACACATGTTACAGACATATAGCTACCGCATCCCTGGAGACCACTGGCTACAGATCTGGTTTTCTTCCTCATGTCCAAACTAGAACTCTGGTCTACAGTAGTTGATGTGGGAATATCTGTAGTTGTTAGATCTGAGCTGAAGTGTGAGTGTCCTCCTCGATGCTGAACCATATATTGAGATCAGTGGTTAGCATTACCAAGACACTGTCTGAACCATGTATTGAGATCAGTAGTTAGCCTAACCAGGAAGCTGAACCATGTATGAAAATCAGTGGTTAACCTGACCAGGAAGCTGAACCATGTATGGAGATCGGTAGTTAGCCTAACCAGGAAGCTGAACCATGTATGGAGATCGGTAGTTAGCCTAACCAGGAAGCT
>NW_019946994.1:7575-10182 GCF_002910315.2 Salvelinus sp. IW2-2015 | reverse complement strand
CTAACCAGGAAGCTGAACCATGTATGGAGATCGGTAGTTAGCCTAACCAGGAAGCTGAACCATGTATGGAGATCGGTAGTTAGCCTAACCAGGAATCTGTCTAAACCATGTATTGAGAGTAGTAGTTAACCTAACCAGGAATCTGTCTACTGATCCTCTGGTTATAATGTTGACCTCTCATCAAAGAGTTGTAACTGGGACATCATGACTTTGTGTTCCTACAGAGTTCTGAAAGGGAAGATGGTGTCGTTCTGAATGGAACCAACTTTTCTATTTTGTGTTACTTTTTGGTGTGTTTCTTCTTTTTTTTTAATGATCGACAAGAACTTTTTAACATCAGATCGGCAGTTACTAACCTCAATGCCGGCTTCAACTTCGACTCGTCTGCCCTGGGCTCTTTGTGTAATTCCGACCCAGTTTTCCGGCTATCCAATAGGAAACGCAGGCGAAGAAGAGCCAGGAGAGGGGGAGACCTGGTGAGATTCAGGTGATGGTTAAACTGGACACCTCTTCCCTCTATTCTATTGGCCAATGTGCAGTCACTTGATAATAAGATGGATGCCCTCCGATCACGGATTTGCTGTCAACGGGACTCTTGTAACTGCAATATTCTCAGCTTTTCTTATACATGGCTTTCAGACAAGATACCCCCCATGGCTATCCAAGTCGATGGATTCCCCAACCACCAAGCAGACCATTGGATTCAGGGAAATCGAGGGAGAGGGGTATGCCTCTTCATCAACAGCAAATGGTTTGCTGACTCTAGCGCAGCGGAGGTCTCGACCCATTGTTCACCCGTCTTGGAATAGCTGACGGTCTCAAAGCCATCAGACTGTGGAACAGCCATCACTAACTCTGAGAGGCTGCAGCCTACATACGGACTCAGACTGTGGAACAGCCATCACTAACTCTGAGAGGCTGCTCCTCTGTTCTCGTCCACTCGCGCGAGTACCAGCGGTTCCCTCCGCTCAGCGCTTTTGTCCAACTTGTGAGCGCGACCTGGAGAGGGTCAGGTCTGCACTTTGCCCGGTACAGGGCGCAGATCTGTGAGAGCCGCCAATTGAAACGTAGGATTTAAGAGGTCCCAGGTATTGTCGCGGTCAGTAAGAGTGGTGGCTTTTCCACCGTAATTCTCCGACGACAGCTTCTCTTGCAAGTTTGACTCGCGGTCTCATGTCGGTTCCGTTGTTTCATGTGTTGTCGTCATATCCCTGTTCGCTGTTTTTGTTCTTGTACTGTTTCTTCTCGCGACATCTTGTTCGCGTCCACCCTGTCTTCCATTCTCTTGTTAAGCCTTTCTTCGCGCCCCAGTGTGCTCCTTCTCTTGTCGACGGGCGTCTCCTATTGACAATGGTAGGAAGATTCATGGACATGGTTCTCGGGGACGTGGCACAGTACTTAGTGGATTGGGAGGGTATCGGTCCTGAGGGAAGAGGAGTGTGGGTTCCTTCGGACGCTGCTGGGACTGTTCGTTCTTGATGACTTTCCTTCGTTGCCGCAGGGTTCTGCCTGCAGTGCGCCAGGAGGCGCTCGGTGAGTGGGGGGGTAACTGTCCATGTTTGTCTTTGATCATCATGTCTGTCCCTGTGCTTCCCTCTGCTGGTCTTTATTAGGTTCTTTCCCTTCTTTCTCTCTCTCTCCTCCTCTCTCTCCCTCTCCCGCTCTCTCTCTCTATCGTTCCGTTCTGCTCCCAGCTGTTTCATTCTCCTAACGACCTCATTACTCTTTCACACCTGTCCCCTATTTTGCCCTCTGATTAGAGTCCCTATTTCTTCTCTGTTTTCCGCTTCTGTCCTGTCGGATTCTTGTTTGATGTTTGCTGTCCTGTGTCCTTGTTCCGCCTGTCGTGTTTTTGCCTTTTCAGATGCGTGCGTGTGAGCAGGTTCTATGTCAGCTACGGCCTGTGCTTCCTGAAGCGACCTGCAGTCTGTGGTCGCGTCTCCAGTCGTTCCTCTCTACTGACGACGAGGATTTCAGTTTCCTGTTTTGGATTTGCCTTTGATATATCCAGAAGAATCATTGTTTGTTTGATTGGAATAAAGACTCTGTTGCTATTACGTCGCTTTTTGGGTCCGTCACTCAGTCAGCAACAAATACAGTAAACATACTGAGATGACTAATGTAAGATATTTAACAATTAGTTAAAGTGCATTATTTAAGTGACTATGATCCATTTTATTAAAGTGGCAATGATTTGAGTCGTGAGTGCTGGCTGTCAGGCCTTCAGAGTTGTGATGGCTGTTCACAGTCTGGACCGTAGTGTAGGCTGCAGCCTCTTCAAGTTTAGTGATGGGCTGTTCCTCTGAGTCCGTATGTAAGGCTGCAGCTTCAAGATTAGTGATGGCTGTTCACGAGTCTGAGTCCGTATGTAGCCTCGCAGCTCTAGATAGAGTGTATGGCTTGTTTCCCCCCAGTCTGAGTCCGTATGTAGGCTGCAGCCTCTCAGAGTTAGTCGATGGCTGTTTCACAGTCTGAGTCGTATGGTAGGCTGCAGCCTCTCAAGTTATGTGATGGCTGTTCCACATGTCTGGTCACGTAATGGTAGGCTGCAGCCTCTGCAGATCTAGTGATGGCTGTTCCACTAGTCTGAGGTCCGATGTTATGGCT
>NW_019946994.1:0-3370 GCF_002910315.2 Salvelinus sp. IW2-2015 | reverse complement strand
GTATTTTATACCATCTACTGCATCTTGCCTATGCCGCACGGCCATCGCTCATCCATATATTTATATGTACATATTCTTATTCCATCCCTTTACATTTGTGTGTATAAGGTCGTTGTGGAATTGTTAGATTACTTGTTAGATATTACTGCACTGTCGGAACTAGAAGCACAAGCATTTCACTACACTCGCATTAACATCTGCTAACCRTGTGTATGTGACCAATAGAAATGTGATTTGATTTGATTTGGTCAAATGCCATCCCTTCTACCACCCAAGAGAGTTTTCATCTGTTGACTGCTGTATATATTCCACCTCAGGATATTACAGTACAAATCACAGGCTGGCAGTTAAGGAACTGTACSAGGCTATAAACAAGCAGGAAACCATGCAYCCGGAGACTGCTTTCCTTGTTGCCGGTGATTTTATTTCCGCGTCATTAAGACATATAATGCCCAACATCAATCCACATGTCTCCTTTGACACTTTTGGCGATAAAATCCTAGATCACTGTTACTCTACCCATAAGCAAGCATACAAAGTCCCCCCCCGTCCCCCCCCCCACTCCCTTCGGCAAATCAGGTCATGACTCTATACATACTCCTGCTTCCTGTTTACAACGAGAAGCTCAAACAGGAAGTACTCGTGAAGCGCTCCGTAAAGAAATGGTCTTCTGTTTCGGAGGCTATGCTACAAGACTTCTTTGCTTCATGACTCTATACATACTCCTGCTTCCTGTTTACAACGAGAAGCTCAAACAGGAAGTACTCGTGAAGCGCTCCGTAAAGAAATGGTCTTCTGTTTCGGAGGCTATGCTACAAGACTTCTTTGCTAGCACTGACTAGAATATGTTCCGGGACTCCGCCGATAGCATCGAAGAGATAACCCCCTCTGTCATCTGCTTCATTAGGAAATGCGTCACCGACGTTGTCCCCACAGTGAAGTTTCGCTGCTTMCCCAATCAAAAGAATCGGCGCTGAGCTAAAGGACATGGCTACCATGGCTTTTTGCAGCTAACCCCAAAGCTACGGCTGAGGACACAAACACGTACAGTTGAAGTCGGAAGTTTACATGATACAGCTATGGTTGGAGCCATGGAAACCGGTTTCTTGTTAACAAGTACTATATTTTGTGCAAAGTCGGTTTTAGGACATCTCTGGTGCATGAACACATAGTATTTTTTCCAACAATTGTATACTGACAGCTTATTTCAACTTATATTCCTGTTTCACAATCCAGTGGTTCAGAAGGTTGTAACACTACACTAAATTGTTACTGTACCTTTAAACCGCGTTGAAATTTCCGAGAAATATCTATTTGTCATGGGCTGTTTGAGAAGCTTCTATAGGTAAATTAACATTAGATTTAGTGCAAATTGGGAGGTGTAACCCTTGTTTTTTTGGAATTGTTGGAGTTTTCAGCTGCTATCTCCTTCAACAACAGTGCCCTCTTTGCTTGACACCAAATGGAGATATCTCAAGAAATCAGTCTCAAGGGACCAGAAAAAATGGTCGATCTCCACAAGTTCTGGGTTCATCCTTGGGAAGCAATTTTTCAAATGCCTGGAAGTAACCACGTTCTACTGTACAACAATAGTGCTCAAGTTAAACTACCATGGGACTCCACGCGCGTCATATAAACCGCTCAGGCAAGGAGACTCGTCTCCTAGAATTAACATACTTTAGCTGCGAGAAAGTGGCAAATCAATCAGGTAACAGTCAGCAAAGGACGTTGGTGAAGATGCTGTGAGGATAAGGTACAAAAGTTATCTATATTCCACAGTAGAAGAGAGTCTATACTCTGACATAACCCTGATAGGCGCGGCTCCAGCAAGGAGAAGCCACTGCTCCAAAACTGCCAAAAAAGCCAGACTACGGTTGCAACTGGCACATGGGGAGCAGAAGAGTCGTACTTTTTTGGACAAATGTCCTCTGGTCGGATGAAACAGAAAATAGGAAGCTGTTTGGGCATAATGCCGCATCGTGATGTTTGGAAGGACAAAGGGGGTAGCTTGCAAGACCGAAGGAACAGCATCCCAGTATTTTTCGTGAAGGCACCAGGGGTGGCGGCAATCAATTTGTGGGGCTGGCTTTGCTTGCTGTCGGCCTGGTGCTACTCAAGGGTGAAAAATTTGTGGATATATTGGAAGCAACATTTCTAATGACTCAGTCAGGAAGTTAAAGGCTGTTGGTTCCAATGGGTCTTCCCCAATGAACAATTAGCCTAAGCAGTACTTCCAAGTTGTTGGCAAAATTGCTTAAGGGACAAAAATGTCCAAGGGTATTGGAGTGTGCAAGACAAAGCCTGACCTCAATGCTCTATCAGAAAAGGTGGTGGGACAGACGGAAAAAGCGTGTGCGACAAGGAGGCCTACAAATCTGACTCAGTTGCATCGCAGGCTTTGGTCAGGAGGAAGGGTCCAAATTCACCCAACTATTTGTGTGGATGCTTGTGGAAGGTATTCCGAGAAGGTTGACCCAAGGTTAAACAATTTAAAGTCAATGCTAGACCAGAATACTAAGTAGGTGTCATGTAAAGCTTCTGCACCCACTGGATGTGAATGAATAGAGTAAAAGCTGAAAATAAGTATTATCTCTACTATTATTCTGACATTTTCAGCATCTTAAAATAAATGGTGATCCTAGCTGGACTAAGACAGGGAGTTTTGTTACTAAGGATAATGTGGAGATTGTGAAATACTGAGTTTAAACTCCTTGTATTGGCTCGGTGTATGTTATAACTTCTGACTTCAACTGTATGTACAAGGAAGTGCTACTGACTTCTGCAGAGACGTCTAGAACGAAGCAAAAAGGACACTAAAGGAACAGCGGTGGAATCCTATGTTAGCACATGCTGACGCCCGATCACGTGATCAGGAGCTACAGTCCATTTTACGGGATTACAAAGGAAACCCCGCCATGATCTGCCTCTCGACGATTGCCTTCTGACAGCAGGAACTCAATGCCACCCCCTCTATAGCCTGGTTCTCTCTTAGGTTTCTCCTAGGTTTGGCCTTTCTTAGGTGAGTTTTCTACCCAGACCGAGTGCTTCTTACACCTGCTTGGCTTGCTGTTTGGGGTTTTTGGCTGTGTGTTTTCTGCTACAAGCAACTTGTCTAGATATTGAGTGATGTATGAAGGCTTATGATTAAAAATATAAGACTTGATTTGATTTTGAATGCATTTTTTATTTTAAGCCTTCGATCAAACAACACCGGAACTGGTGCACGAGGCCCACCCCGCTGACTCAGGAGACGTCGGTGTGATCTCGGCTCTCAGAGACTCCCGAGATTTTAAGTTTTGCTAATCAGTGTCAACACTCCTCAAAGGGCTGTGGGGCCTGTTGACGATGAGACAGTGCCTACTAAGACGAA
>NW_019946993.1:56563-64425 GCF_002910315.2 Salvelinus sp. IW2-2015 | reverse complement strand
TTTTGGGACACTGTAAAGTCCATGGAGAATAAGAGCACCTCCTCCCAGCTGCCCACTGCACTGAGGCTAGGAAACACTGTCACCACCAATAAATCAATAAGCATTTCTCTACGGCTGGCCATGCTTTCCTACTGGCTACCATAACCTCGGCCAACTGCTCCGCAACCTCTGCAGCAACTTGCCCTGCAGCTACTTGCCCAAGCCTCCCCAGCTTCTCCTTCACCCAAATCCAGATAGCAGATGTTCTGAAAGAGCTGCAAAACCTGGACCTGTACAAATCAGCTGGGCTAGACAATCTGGACCCTCTCTTTCTAAAATTATACGCCGCCATTGTTGCAACCCCTATTACCGGTCTGTTCAACCTCTCTGTCGTATTGTCCGAGATTCCTAAAGATTAGAAAGTTGCCGCGGTCATCCCCCTCTTCAAAGGGGGTGACACTCTAGACCCAAACTGTTACAGACATATATCCATCCTGCCCTGCATTTCTAAAGTCTTTGAAAGCCAAGTTAACAAACAGATAAATGACCATTTCGAATCCAAACCGTACCTTCTCCAAAGTGCAATCCGGTTTCCGAGCTGGTCACGGGTGCACCTCAGCCAAGTTCAAGGTACTAAACGATATCATAACCGCCATCGATAAAAGACAGTACTGTGCAGCCGTCTTCATCGACCTGGCCAAGGCCTTCGACTCTGTCAATCACAGCATTCTTATCGACAGACTCAACAGCATTGGTTTCTCAAATGACTGCCTCGCCTGGTTCACCAACTACTTCTCAGATAGAGTTCAGTGTGTCAAATCGGAGGGCCTGTTGTCCGGACCTCTGACAGTCTCTATGGGGGTGCCACAGGGTTCAATTCTCGGGCCGACTCTTTTCTCTGTATATATCAACGATGTCGCTCTTGCTGCGGGTGATTCCTTGATCCACCTCTACGCAGACGACACCATTCTGTATACATTTGGTCCTTCTTTGGACACTGTGTTAACAAACCTTCAAACAAGCTTCAATGCCATACAACACTCCTTCCGTGGCCTCCAACTGCTCTTAAACGCTAGTAAAACTAAATGCATGCTCTTCAACTGATTGCTGCCCACTCCCGTCCGCCCGACTAGCATCATTACTCTGGACGGTTTGGACTTAGAATATGTGGACAACTACAAATACCTAGCTGTCTGGCTAGATTGTAAACTCTCCTTCCAGACTCATATTTAACATCTCCAATCCAAAATTAAATCTAGAATCGGCTTCCTATTTCGCAACAAAGCCTCCTTCACTCACGCTGCCAAACATACCCTCGTAAAACTGACTATCGTTCCGATCCTCGACTTCGGCGATGTCATTTACAAAATAGCCTCCAACACTCTACTCATCAAACTGAATACAGTCTATCACAGTGCCATCCGTTTTGTTACCTAAGCCCCATATACTACCCACCACTGCGACCTGTATGCTGTCGTTGGCTGGCCCTCGCTACATATTCGTCGCCAGACCCACTGGCTCCAGGCAGAGGTGGGACCAAGTCATTGTTTTACAAGTCACAAGTAAGTCTCAAGTCTTAGCACTCGAGTCCCAAGTCAAGTCTCAAGTCAAGACAGGCAAGTCTGAGTCAAGTCTCAAGTCAGGACCGTCAAGTCTCAAGTCCTAAACAAGTCATAATGTGCTCTTCACCAAATGTAATACCATTTCATATTTTTAACAAGAGTAATAGTTAGTATATTACATTTACGCAAATCATGAATGCTTTTAAAAATATCTATATATTTATTACTTTCCAAATAAATGTTATATTTCCATGGAAATACATGGGTAACCATGAGAAAGACGACCCCCCCCCCCCCCCCCCCCCCCCATAGTGATAACTATCGAGGATCGCTATGTGGCGAATCGGGCGATGTAGCCTTGTACACAATCGCCCAACCTTAACACACAAACACACTCACACACATTCTCTCTCTGTGTGGTTACAGTAGGCTAACGTATGTCAATGGTTATAGGAACAGCAGTAACATCAGGCCTAGCCAGTTGTAGCTCAATCTTCGTGCACTGATCACATTCCCGCACTGACTGACTGTGTGGAGGCTCATTGATTTAACGTTACGTTAGCCCACTGATACACTAGTAAAGTAATAAAATATATAGCTGTCGGCTATATTAGCTACGACTTACCTTCTTTTGCAGCTTCAAATGTCGAACAAAGTTGGAAATTGTTGTGCTCTTCCCACATGTTTTGCAAGTTGAAATCCGTTTTTTGTTGATACAGCGTCGTCTTTTATACCGAAAATAATAATTTGGGTATCATCTTTCCAATGGCTCCATCCGAATTCACCCCCGACGTTCCTCTGCACTGCCACGCACAACTTTTCTCAGCTGCACAATTTGATTGGCTACTGTCCGATTCAAACTGTAATCCGTTAAATGAAGAGTTTATGCGCTGCGCACTTTTACACACTTTTTTAATAGCATAATTTTTTATATTTGGCTTGGGAGGGTATCAAATTAGGTCGAGTCATAAGGCTCAAGTCCAAGTTAATTCACGAGTCATTGGTGTTAAAGTCAAAGTCGAATTGCAAGTCATCATATTTGTGACTCGAGTCTGACTCGAGTCCAAGTCATGTGACTCGAGTCCACACCTCCAGCTCCAGGTCATTATAATGTCTCTGCTAGGTAAAGCTCCACCTTATCTCAGCTCACTGGTCACCATAACAAACCCACGCGTAGCACGCGCTCCAGCAGGTATATCTCACTGGTCATCCCTAAAGCCAACACCTGCTTTGGCCGCCTTTCCTTCCAGTTCTCTGCTGCCAATGACTGGAACGAATTGCAAAAATCGCTGAAGTTGGAGACCTATATCTTCCTCACTACTTTAAGCATCAGCTGCAGCTTACCGATCGCTGCAGCTGTACACACCCACTGTAAATAGCCCATCCAACCACCTACCTCATCCCCATATTGTTTTATTTACTTTTTTTTGCTCTTTTGCACACCAGTATTTCTAATTGCACATCTATCACTCCGTGTTAATTTGCTAAATTGTAATTACTTCGCTACTATGGCCTATTTATTGCCTTACCTCCTTACGCCAATTGCACACATTGTATATAGACTTTTTCTATTGCGTTTTTCTATTGCGTTTGTTTATTCCATGTGTAACTCTGTGTTGTTGTTTGTTCACCCTGCTTTGCTTTATCTTGCCAGGTTGCACTTGTAAATGAAACTGTTCTCAACTAACCTACCTGGTTAAATAAAGGTTAAATAAAAATTTAATAAAAAAATGAAAAAGACGCCCTCATACACTATGAATATCTGTATTGTGTCACAACCAGAGGGGCAGCGGGGTGTTCTGAATCTGTTTTTACTAGGCAATATGAAACTAGAGGAAAAACACAAATAGCTACTGGAAAAGTTTTAATAACACAAGAAACACCATTATTATCACAACAGCAGAGGATAGGATCCAGGATTTGCATGTTATTTTTAATGAATTTGAAGATAACCCTCTGATAGCTAGCCAAGGGAAGAGGTATGGAGTGCATTTGTACCAGTGAGGGAATCCAATAGCAGACAACAATGGATGAATGAATAGTTCATTTTCCATAGCGGCATTTGTTTGGGAATAATGGCACACATGTAACACATCACAGCATTCAACACTTCACTTCTCATACAACATACAACATAAATATCACAGGACATACTTCCAATACAAGGTCAGACAGACAAATAGATAGAGGTGTACTGTAGGTGGTGAGTTACGTTTAGTCTTCCTGGATTTAGGAACCTGATGCTGGTTGATATGAATGACTTGTGTGCCCTGTTTGTTCTACAGAGTTGGGTTTTGGACGTTCGACCTGGCAGCAGGAGTTGGTACTGTCATATAGTGGGTGTGTCTTAGTAAAATTGTCTGGATCTATGGATGGTTCTTGATTTGTAGAGTGATGGGATGCTTTGAGACTTGACACTGCCGAACCATACCATACCACCCAAGGAAGCAGAAGGTTAGGATGCTTTCAATTAATGTCTAATATAAAAGGTGAATCATCAGTAAGGCCATAGGAAGTAGTCTTAAGACAAATGTTTTGCCCAGAACCCAGGAGATATTACAAAAATACAAAACCAATTCTTATGTTCACAGAATACAAAACAGAACACTAATGACCTCACCTCCACCACACTCTCGACAGTCCAGTTCTGTTGGCTGCCTCAGGCGACCCTCTCCAGTCAATCCCTGCGTAAAGAAGGCTTTCAAAACCTCTCTTTGATCAGGAAAAATGTACGATCTTCTTTGTCCTAAGAACAGAATGACACTTGTAAGACATATCTAATCCAGTGTATATATGGATCAGTATACTTATCACGAACTTCATATGAGAAGTGGGCCATAATCAGCTAAAAATCACTAAGGCATAATACAAGTTACACGCTAGGCAAGCCCCACGGCAGATGTTACTGACTTCACATTATTCACATCCAGCCATAGATGTATGATGCAATAAGGCATGTTTCAGTATAAGCGTTGTGCCCTTAGCCAGTAACACACTAAAAACCTACTGCACGATTATTGCTAAGACTTACTAGTGAGGTTGTTTCCATGATTTGTTGGCTGATTCGGTACCCTATTGTTATGTTACTGTGTTGTTATTGTAATTGTCACACCCTGACCATAGAGAGCTGTTTATTTCTCTATGTTGTTAGGTCGGGGTGTGAGTAAGGGTGGGTTATCTAGGGGAATTGTATGTCTATGGTGCCTGGTGGTTCCCAATCAGAGGCAGCTTTTATCGTTGTCTATGATTGGGATCATATTTAGGTAGCCATTTCCCCATTGTGCTTTGTGGATCTTGTCTATGTATAGTTGCCTGTGAGCATTATATTTAGCTTCACGTTCGTTTGCTCGCTTAATTGTTTGTTCTTTGTGTTTTTCTCTCCTAATAAAAGGGATTGAAACATATCACGCTGCATCTTGGTCCAATAATATGACGATCGTGGCAGAAATCCACCACAAACGGACCAAGCACTTGGCCAGGAGGAGCAGGTATCCTGGGCTTGGAGTTTATCCAGGAGGTAAAGACATCCTGGACTTGGGAGGAGATAATGGCAGGAGACGAAAGCCTTCCATGGAAGCAGACGCAAGCTGTGAAGGAAGGACAACGACGACACCGGGGTCGCGCCACAACGGAAGCCCGAGAGGCAGCCTAAATATTTTTGGGGGGGCACACGGAGTGGTCGGCGAAACCGAGGCGGAGTCTGAGAGCGAAGAGGAATATTGGATAGACTGAGCGAGGAGTATTGTAGATAGTTAGGGAGTGATGAGGTAGAGTGGATGGTTTGGTGTCTGGAGCAGACAGTCGCCGTGAGGAGCGTGGATCAGTCAGGCACATGTTTTGCGGAGATACGCAATGTGTCTCCAGTGCACATCCACAACCCGGTGCGTTCGTGCCAGCTCTTCGCACTTGCCGTGCAAAAGTGAGCATCCACCAGGACGGTTGTGCCGGCTCACGTTCCTGGTCTCCAGTACGCCTCCTCGGTCCAGGATATCCTGCGCCGGCTCTACTCACTGTGTCGCAGTGCTCCTCCACAAGTCCAGTACTCCTGTGCCTCCTCCCCACTCCACCCTGAGGTGCGTGTCACAGCCCGGTGCCACCTGTACCGGTCCACGCATCAGGCCTCCAGTGCGCCTCCACAGTTCAGAGCTTCGGCGACATTTCCCAGTCCAGAGCTTCCGGCGACAGTTCCCAGTCCAGAGCTTCCAGCGACGTTTCACAGTCCGGAACCTCCAACGACGGTCCACAGTCTGAACTTCCAACGACGGTCCACAGTCCGAACCTGTTGCGACGAGCCACGGTCCGGTTCTATGACGTGTCACGAGCGGAGTGGTACTTCACCCCGCACCGGAGCCGCCCCGACAGTAGATGCCCACCCGGACCCTCCCCTATTAGTCAGGTTTGCGTCAGAGTCCCCACCTTTGGAGCGGGGGGGGGGGGCGTACTGCCCTTCCTGACCATAGAGAGCTGTTTATTCTCTATGTTGGTTAGGTCGGGGTGTGATTAAGGGTGGGTTATCTAGGGAATTGTATGTCTATGTTGGCCTGGTGTGGTTCCCAATCAGAGGCAGCTGTTTATCATTGTCTCTGATTGGGGATCATATTTAGGTAGCCATTTCCCCATTGCTTTGTTGAGTCTTGTCTATAGTTGCCTGTGAGCATTATATTTAGCTTCACGTTTCGTTTGTTCACTTTATGTTTTTGTTCTTTGTGTTTTTCTTCATAATAAAGGATGAAACATATCACGCTGCATCTTGTCCAATCATTATGACGATCGTGAAAGTAATGGTGATTCTGCTTCTGTTTGTAAATAATTTGTGACAATGGGCTGTAAAATCAGAACAAGCATCACCAATAATATTTACATGTACCGGAATTTGACCTGGGGACATGGCGCTGATATACAGTATATAGATTATAAGAATATTTATAACAATCTTATAACAATATTACAAGGGCTCATGTTATTCAAGTATGCTGTCTGGAGTATGGGGATGTTCAGCTTGTCAGTAGCACCAAAGCGCTAGAGAATGAGCTTATGTGAGTACAATGCAGAGGATATATTTTGCCACCCTGCTGCTCACCTCACCCTCACGCTTTTGGCCATGGATGGTGACTTTAACAGAATGTAGATAGGAAGCATCATTTTACTCCTCAAAGACATGAGAGATCCATCGCACCCCCTTCACGACCTCCCTCCACTCAGAGAGCACTGACAGTTCATAGCTTCTCAGTTCTACCTGCTAGGACAAAGCCATTCCGACTATTTCCTACATTATCCTATCAGACTCTGTACAGGTAAAGAACATTTAACGTCTACATATCTATGATATATTCAAATAAAATTGTATTGTTGCATACACATTTTTAGCAGATGTTATTGCGAGTGTGGTGAAATGCTTGTGTTCCTAGCTCCAACAATACGTAGTATCTAACAATTCACAACAATGCACACAAATCTAAAAGTAAAAGATTGGAATTAAGAAATATATAATATAAGGATGAGCAATGTCGTAGTGGCATTGACTTTAATACAGTAGAATGCAGTATATATACATGAACTCTGAATGGCGCCGAAGGAGATGGCTGCCGTTTTACGATCCAGTACATAATGTTTTTGGCCACTGTGTCTTATGACTGAAAATAGCTTCTACATATCAGGACAGCGATTATCACACCCTTACTGGAGGAATAATATAATATCTTATGTTTCACAGAGTTGAGGCTGAACGACGACATGAATAACATACAGCTGGCGTGTTTTAAGCTTTTCTGTAGGATAGAATAGTGGCCTCTGGTAAGACAAGGGGTGCGCGTCTATGTATATTTGTAAACAACAGCTGGTGCACAAAATCTAAGGAAGTCTAGGTATTGCTCGCCTGAGTAGAGTATCTCATGATAAGCTGTAGACCACACTATTTACAAGAGTTTTCATCGTTATTTTTCATCCCTGTTCTATATACCACCAAACGATGCTGGCACTAAGGCCCACTCAATGAGCTGTATACAGCCATAAGCTAACAGGAAAATGGTCATCCAGAGGCAGCCCTCCTAGTGGCCGGGACTTTAATGCATGGAAACTCAAATACGTTTTACCTCATTTCTACGAGCATGTTAAATGTGCAACCAGAGGGAAAAAAACTAGACCACCTTTACTCCACACACAGAGACACGTACAAAGCTTTCCCTCGCCCTCCATTGGCAATTCTGACCATAATTCTATCTCCTGATTCCTGCTCAAATAGAAATGGTCAGATGAAGCAGATGCTAAGCTACAGGACTGTTTTGCTAGTACAGACTGGAATATTCCAGGTTCTCTGATGCA
>NW_019946993.1:23614-49451 GCF_002910315.2 Salvelinus sp. IW2-2015 | reverse complement strand
GCTATATTCAAGTAATTTACACAGATTATTTGGGACCAATTAGGTTATGAAAATGAGAAAAAAATACTTTGAATTAAAAAATAAATTAACGAAAAATGTCTTATTAGGCTATACAGTCATTCTACACTGCCTTTGAATTCACTTTTAGAACCACGAGCCTGGCCAGTCTTTGGTTTGAGGATCATGCACTGAGCTGTGCATGGCTAGTTTGTTAATTTAGCCTAGCAGTGTTCTTATATTCCCATGCCCTAATCACAGTCAACACACATCTATTTTGTAACAACAATATCATGGAATAAAATAGAATCAATTAGAAAATGATAGTTTCCCAAATTAAGAAAAGTTACTAGTGCAWATAGGAACAGCGGGCACTGTGAAGCAACACAAACATTGGCACAGACACATGCGCCCARACACGATAACATACMCACTATACATACACATGGATTTAGTACTGTAGATGTGGTAGTGGTGGAGTAGGGGCCTGAAGGCACACAGTGTGTTGTGATATCTGTGAATGTATTTAAAATTGTATAAACTGCTTAATCTTGCTGGACCCGAGGAAGAGTAGCTGCCGCTTTGGCAGCAGCTAATGGGGATCCATAATAAATACAAATAGGCCTACCTGATGATATGTGGTTGCTGTGTTAAAAAATGAATGACTTTTTCTCTAGTTCATTGATGATCAGGTATTTCAGTTGTAACTGGTTCTGTTGCGTTACATTTTTGCAGTTGATAGACAACTTTGGCTACTTTGCCATGTAATGCTTACAAAACTAAGAACAGTTTCTAAAACTGCATATCTAAGGCTCTGGTCTGTCCTAGGAGTGAGGGTAAATTATAATCACGTTCTCTGCTATCCACTTTGTTGTAATTATTATTCTGGGTATAGGGGAGGGTCACTTGTTTATTTTTTCAAACATTCAGTCCATTAGATGTAGGGAATGAAACARTGAAATACCACTGTCTCTCGATTATCTGTGGGATTTTCGAACTGGGAATGTTGTCCTTCTGAGTTAGGGATGGATAACTTTTTGAGGCTCGAGYGCCACATGCACAGATTGTTTTGGGACCAATTTATTTGTCAAAATCTATTTGCGTGCAGAAAAGGCCAGCTATTTCAAAATATATAGCTCCATTATAATTAGACTTTCTATAAGCTATTAAATGTGCAATGTAGCCTGGAGTTGCTTTTTAATCCAAAATAATCCCTCACCCCCCCATCCCTGCGGCTGCCTCTTGCCCATCCCTGTTCTTTTGTGTGTCATTCTTTCATGTCCTGCTCAGGAAGAGGACATCCTACGCAGCTTCCTGCTCCTGACTCCACGGCCCTACACTGCTTATGAGTTCCAGGTGCGCTGTGCCTGTGAGGCCCTCAGGCCCTGATGAGTGACTGAGCTCAGTCTACAAAGCATGGAGTTCTGAGTCAGGTCTGTCAGTGGGTGCTGATGGGTAATGTAATCCTGTGGTCTCCACAGCTTGAAAATATTTGTCACTTATTCTGTGGTATAGATGATTAACCTATTTCTCTCTCGTTCTCAGCCTGTGAAAGCATTGAGTGTGTGGAGTGACTGTGGAGTCACCTCTGAGCCACCTCAATGTGCCCTTATGTGGAAGGTATGTTAACACAACATCCCATCATAATAGGTAATATAAATATATATTATTATGTACACACACTACCGTTCAAAGGTTTTGGTTCACTTAGAAATGTCCTTGTTTGTAATCAATCCTGTGTGAAGCTGGTGTAGAGGAGTCAGGCGCAGGACAGCAATATGATAATAAAACGTCAGCATGGCGCGCTGAAGGTGGACATGAGCAGCGTCCCATGTCTCCTCCGCGCACCGGACCAGTCGTCCACCGCAGGAGCCTCGGTCTGACTCTGAAAACCTGAGTTGAGGCTGACCGAGACCCCCAGACGTTCCATGAACGCTCTCGATACCCTGGATGTGAACTGGGCGGATCATAGACTATGTCCTCAGGCACCCCGTAGTGCTGGAAGACGTGAGTGAACAGGCCTAGCAGTCTGTAGGGCGGTAGGGAGACCGGGCAAAGGGAGGAGACGGCAGGACTTAGAAAAAATCGATCCACAATGACCAGGATCGTGGTGTTGTCTGTGAGGGAGGGAGATCCGTCAGGAAGTCCACCGATAGGTGCGACCACGGCCGTTGTGGAACGGGTAGAGGTTGTAACTTCCCTCTGGCAGGTGCCTGGGAGCCTTGCACTGGGCGCACACCGAGCAGGAGGAAACATAAACCCTCACGTCCTTGGCCAAGGTGGACCACCAGTACTTCCCACTAAGACATCGCACTGTCCGACCGATGCCAGGATGACCAGAGGAGGGTGACATGTGGCCCAATTGTCAACCGGTCGCGAACAGTAGACGGAACGTACAGACGCCCAGCTGGACACTGGAGAGGAGTGGCTCTGTACGTAACGCCCGCTCGATGTCCGCGTCCAGCTCCCACACTACCGGTGCCACCAGGCAAGAGGCCGGAGTATGGAGTGTGATCCATGGACCGCTCCTCCGTGTCATACATCTGGGACAGTGCGTCTGCCTTAGCGTTCTGGAACCTGGTCTGTAGGACAGGGTAAACACAAAGCGGGGGAAAAACATTTGCCCACCTTGCCTGCGAGGGTTCAGTCTCCTCGCCGCCCGGATGTACTCCAGATTGCGGTGGTCAGTCCAGATGAGAAAAGGTGCTCTCCCCCTCAAGCCAATGTCTCTACGCCTTCAGAGCCTGACGACAGCCAACAGCTCCCGGTCCCCTACATCATAGTTTTGCTCTGCCGGCTGAGCCTCTTCGAAAAGAAGGCACAGGGGTGGAGCTTTGGTGGCGTACCCGAGCGTTGAGAGAGCACAGCTCATATCCCAGCCTCGGGCACGTCCACCTCCACTATGAACACCAAAGAGGGATCCGGATGAGCCAGCACGGGAGCCGAGGTAAACAGAGCCCTCAGATGACCAAAAGCCTTGTCCGCCTCAGCCGACCACTGCAGTTGCACCGGTCCCCCATTCAGCAGTGAGGTAATGGGAGCCGCTACCTGACCAAAGACCCGGATAAACCTCCGGTAGTAGTTGGCACCGCTGCACTTCCTTTACCGTGGTGGGAGTCGGCCAATTACGCACGGCTGAAATGCGGTCACTCTCCATCTCCACCCCTGAGGTGGAAATGCGGTACCCTAGGAAGGAGATGGACTGTTGGAAGAACAGACATTTCTCAGCCTTGACGTACAGGTCATGCTTCAACAGTCGACCAAGCACCCTGCGCACCAGGGACCCATGCTTGGCGTGTGTAGCGGAGTATATCAAAATGTCGTCGATATACACCACTACACCCTCCCCGTGCAGGACCCGTAAAATCTCGTCAACAAAGGCCTGGAAGACTGATGGAGCATTCATCAACCCGTACGGCATGACGAGGTACTCAGTGCCCTGAGGTGGTACTAAATGTGAAGTGGAGGACCTAATGTACCCCTGACTCAGGGATTCGGAGACATATGTTTCCATAGCCTCCGTCTCTGCCTGTGAGAGGGGATAAACGTGACTCCCGGGAAGTGCAGCGTCTAAAATGTTATTTTAATGGACCAAAAAATTGCTTTTCTTTCAAAAACAAGGACATTTCTAAGAGACCCCAAACTTTTGAACGGTAGTGTGTGTATATGTATATCTCTCAAACTGTACCATATAATCAGGTTAGACAAGTGAATGGATTATGGATTCAAAGGATTATGCATTTTCTAATCATAAGAACTTCAAAACATTTACAGAATTTAGCAGACACTCTTATCCAGAGCGACTTACAGGAGCAATTAGRGTTAAGTGCCTTGCTCAAGGGCACATCAACAGATTTTTCACYTAGTCGTCTTAGGGATTCAAACCAGCAAMATTTCGGTTACTTGTCCAATGCTCTCAACCGCTAGGGTACCTGCCTCCCCAAAACACCCCCTTCCCTATAGCCTGCTATAACTAATACCCCTGTCTGGTATCTATCCTCAGGAGATGCCCAYCTGGTTGGTTCAGGGGAAGGTGCTGGGGTACGTGGTGACATTATCATACAGTAACGGGACAGTGGCGGTTGTGAACGTGTCCATGTCAGAGCCTGGTGACCTTTGTGTCTGTCAAGAAAAGAGATGCCGCTTCACACCCTCTCTGCGGGGTGTATCAGGGGTGGATGTGTCCGTCTACAATTCCCAGGGTGCCACCAAACCTGCTCCCCTAGCTCTACCCACATCAGGTAAGGGAAACCATCATTAAGTTTCCGGATGACACAACAGTGGTAGGCCTGATCACCGACAACAACAAGACAGCCTATGAGGAGGAGGTTAGAGACCTGGCCGTGTGGTGCCAGGACAACAAYCTTTCCCTCAACGTGATCAAGACAAATGAGATGATTGCGGACTACAGGAAAAAGAGGACCGAGCACGCCCCCATTCTCATCGACGAGGCTGCAGTGGAGCAGGTTGAGAGCTTCAAGTTCCTTGGTGTCCACATCACCAACAAACTAACATGGTCCAAGCACACCAAGACAGTCGTAGGAGAGGGAATGCAAAAACATATTACCCAGGAGACTGAAAAGATTTGGAAATGGTCCTCAGATTCTAAAAGGTTCTACACTGCCCATCGGGAGCATCCTGACTGGTTGCATCACTGCTGGTATGGCAACTGCTCGGCTCCCGACGCAAGGCACTACAGAGGGTAGTGTGCCTCATCCAGGACCTCTATACACAGGCGGTGTCAGAGGGAGGCCCTAAAAATGGTCAAAGACTCCAGCCACCCTAGTCATAGACTGTTTTCTCTGTTACCACACGGCAAGTGGTACCGGAGAACCAAGTCTAGGTCCAAGAGTCTTCTAAACGCTTCTAACCACAGCCATAAGACTCCTGAACAGCTAATCAAATGGTACCCAGACTTTTCCTTACTTCCTCTCTTTTCTGCTGCTTCTCTCTGTTATTATCTATGCATAGTCATTAATAACTACCTATATGTCATATTACCTACAATTACCTCGCTAACCGGTGCCCGCACATTGACTCTGCAGGTACTCCCTGTATATGGTCTCGCTATTGTTATTTTACGTGTGCTCTTTAATTTTTGTTTCTTTTATTTCTTATTGTTATTTTTTTTAACTGCATTGTTGGTTAGGGGCTTGTAAGTTTGCATTTCATGTAAGGTCTACACCTGTTGTATTCGGCGCATGTGACATACTATTTTATTTATTTTGAAAAGGTGTGTGCGAGTGTGATAATAGAGTGTAGGTTTGTATGTTTCTGTCTTCAACGATTACACACGTTTTTTTTGCTTAGGTCTACAGTTGCCAGAGCTATCTTACTGTGAACCAGGAATGTTGAGCCTAATGTATCCTGGTCTCTGCCACCCAGCCATTGAAAACATGCATGAGTATGTGGTGCAATACAACCAGGTGGATTTCTCCGACAGGGCTTTGATTGGATAAAAGTGCACCAAAATCATACGTAGTCATTTTAAGAGGTTTGTGTGGCTTACACTGATTATAATACATTTTCTTGAATATTTATTGATATTTTGTAATGTTTCAAATTGGTTTCAAGATGACAGCATCGTTCTTTGTCTCTGTCTCCATCTACAGGTGTTTTTTGAGAACCACTGCCTAAATGTGTATTGTTTGCAGTGTTATCAACAGTAGGTGCTGTTGCGTCTGCAATCTCGTATTCTCTTCATGGACGTAGTATATTAGAGCATGGAAATACAAGTCTTTATAATGTACTTGCCAGTATGTACTTCAGTGCATTTAGTGCACATGACCGATTTTCAGTGGAGTAAATAATTGAAATATCACGTCTTTACCTAATGTTAATTTGTCCGGCCTTTTAACTCACTGTATTTTAAAAATATATTTTGTTTTTAATTTATTGTTTAATTTTCTGCTGTTTTTGACTATTCCTCTACCATTTCTCATTTTCTCTCTTCATCCTCAGTCCACCAAAGTGACTGAGTTAAGGTCGCGCAATCTTGATCTCATGTGACTTTGTCCTGAACACATCTCCCTGAGCCAGAGTAAGGGGCTCATAATGTGTATCAGCTGGTATTAAACAACGTTACAGGTAAACAACACAAAGACAGTGGGGGACCATCTGGGATAAATCTTTTGTTGCTACAATGCTATATTGTTATAATAAAAGTGAGTCTCCATGCCATTGTGTACATTAGCATAGAATATAGATTATTTTTAGTAGCTTAAATTAGTATTAAATATTTTTGCCTGTTCCCAGATTGTTTGTTCTGTCTTGCCATTGTCATTATTGGCTCCAGAATGGCAGCGGTCTAAGAATTGCATCTCAGTGTAGAGGCGTCTTGGTTGATTTCAGGCTGTATCACATTGTCGTGTTGGGAGTCCCTAGGGCAGCGCACAATTGGCCCAGCGTCGTCCGGGTTTGGCTGGGGTAGGCCGTCATTGTAAATAAGAATTTGTTCTTAATGATTTGCCTAGTTAAATAAAAATTGTCATGCAGAACAGCAAAACAGATTGGGACCAGACTATCCACAGGTTACCGTGCTGCAACTCTGTTCCAACATCAGTGGCTTGCTCCATCATTAAACCTTCTCTCCATCTGCAGTGTTCAACGTGAGTAGGGACCAGAACAGCCTTCATCTGTTAAGACTTACGTCGGGTCACCACCAGGTTTGGATCAGGTGAGATAAGGCTGGACTGGGACCCAGTGAAACCATCATACTTCTCTACTGAGAACAGCCCTGGTATTCTGCCATGTAGTAATTTGATAATGTGACACAAGAAGCGTATAGCTGTTTATAGGTTCTCTAACAAACGTGATGAGATGTATTAAGTGCTTACTGGTGACACTGAGGTCATGTATAACACTAATTATTATTAAAACCTAGAAATATTATTATAGGTTGTGTATAATACTGTATATAACATCACCTTAAAGAAAGGGTCCTGAAGTTCCTTAGAAAATAATAACAGTGTAATATTGAATGCATGCTTTGTATGAAATAGACCTTTTGTTTACAGCATGTGATTATGAACATGGATTGCGGTCTAATTGGTCATTTTGCCTTCTGACCTCCCCCATCTCTCTCCTTTGTTGTCACAGGTTACCTCAAATATCTGGTGCCAGGAATAATAGCAGGGATGTTGCTATTGATCATCATATGTGAGAGACTGGATTCCCATACTTCAACCCAAATAGCCTGATTCTGATTATTTTCTCATTGTCTTGAACCAGGGCCATGTTCATTAGGGCACACTGATGCAAAATGTTTTAAAAGGCTTTGCAACGTTTCGTGCCGATGAACACATACAGGGTGTGGTGCTCTCTCATGTCTCCTTCCTCTATCTCTCTGAAAGTTACCCATGCCAGAAATAGGTTAACAAAAGGGGAAACATTGAGGAAGTGGAAATGAGAACGGGCAGTTGAGTTGGCTTTCAGTTGTGCCTCATAACAATGATCTTGATCAAAAACATAAAACAAACAATATGTTATACCCCTTTCAACTAAAACATAATGGATAAAATATTTCTACCACTTTTAGGGTGATATACAAATGGACATGTCKATTGAAGGAACACAACTKTTTTGGTGTGCAGTATGTGAATGATACRGTTGTSTATTTTCTGTAGTGTACAAATGAAGACTTGTGCGAAAGTGCCTGACCCCAGCAACAGCAAACTGCTCCAACAGATGAAGTTGCAGGTGAGTGCAGGGCAGACTATCACTATGTGGCTGTGACTGACTGATCTACTATCAGTGAGTCTGATATTAGTWAGTCTTATAGTATTCTAGTTAGTGGTGGACTGAGCCCCAGGCAGAGGCCCGGAGTTCATCATGTCTTCCTGCCTGGTTTTTCTTCCTCAAGCCATTTAGGTCAAGGGAACACACTACCTATAGATATGGATGGCATCTTATTTGTAATGTTCCAGTAAGAACCTGTTGTAAAATAAAGAATGTGCGTACTACATGAACCTAAATGTTGATTATACCACATACAGTAGCAGGGGCTGTATTGGGCTAGTAATATACCATTCCCTTGAGTTATATTATCACCAGTCAGAGGCATAACATACAACCATAGAGGACTAAATGAATGTGTCTGACTCCCTGCCTGTTGTTGCTCCAGTTTAACAGCTCCTTGACGGCGATCTTCTCTCCTCTGGAGTCTAACCCAAAGATCTCTGAGCTGGAGGTGGTGGAAAACCCTTTCTGGGATGCCAATGCCTGTGCTAGGAAAAGGTCCAGCCCTGATGGACAGACAGAGGGGGTGGTGGGAGAGGAGCGCACCCACATAAGGACTGGTGAAGAGGCGGAAAAGGAGGAGGATGCTGACAAGGGTTACAGTAAAATTATTGATACTGACGAGGAGGAGAGGGATGGGGGAGAGTCCGGGAGCGTGTTGGAGGACGATCAGTTGGTTTCGGACTATGAGAAGCATTTCATGCCTGTGYAWGTATGACCCTACTGTCTGTCTGGTGTYGTGCTACCGATCAACTCTTTTGGTGTGTGTATGATTTCCTCATTGCAACGACAAGACAGCCATTGTTCAGTCGGAACCCCAAGGGCCAAACAGGTCAATTGTGGAGCTATTGTGCTTGTTGATCTAGATGCAGATCACTGATTCAGGGAAAGGGTTGCCCTAAAAACAACACGAGTGCACAAGTTAAATACGCCACTCGTCTTGTTTTCAAGGAAAGGAAAAGGGATGATATTGACCGTTTGTTTTCCATGGCCAACTACAAGGAATGTGTTTAGGAACAGTAAACCTTTTTTTACAGCAAATGTATACCTATGTGAAAAACCACGTTGCCTACGGTGAACACTGTCATGACGTGGCCCTCTTTGGATATAGCAAGCACCAACTCTCTCTCTCTCACTACCTCTCTCTTCCCCTACACCCAGGCTCTGTTATCTCAGGTCGTAAATTCCTGGAGAGACTCTCTTCCCCCCGGCCATACAGTATAGAGACGAGGGTTCACAGATAACAAAGGAACTTCTTCTACCTCACAGAACTTGAGAACTGAACAATATCCATGTTTTGGAGAATGTGTAAACGGTCGGTGGAGAATCCAGCTATGACCGGTCCATTTTGTCTAATGTTTGTGACCTCATGAGAGACAATACAGCCACATTACCATAACTCTGTTATGAGATTTTCATCTAATTATTGTATAAAATAATGAGTAAAGATGAAACTATTTGTGAAATTATGTAATGTGATTTTAAACTGTTTAATGAAAAGAAATCCAATTCCCTTTAAAATGTAACTAAGTCATTGACCTGCCACATGAGCACAGACATTGATCTGGCGTCATGGGACAGCCCTTTTCTGCTGTTCCGAATTAACCCCCACCCGGAGAAGCCCACTGCAGACCAAGCGTACCTCGATCACAGAAAGGGCTAAGGTTTGAGTAGAGACCATGCATTCCTCGATTGTTGAATTCCTAACCAAACCACGTGAGCATTGGCTACACGGTGGAAATGGTTAAACTCTGAGACTATTATACCGACAGAATAAAGAGCAAATCTTCAATACTAATTATGGTCTGCAGCTAGAATTTATGTTGACTGAATGCGAAGACCGACAACCGCCAAAACATTTATTCTATAAGAACATTTCTGAATGGACTCTGAAGTATCCATTCTAACCACGAAAGACTCCAGGATCAAAGAGAAGTTCAGATGAACTTTCCAACAGAAAGACGGACGATTCAACAGAGATCATGACGACACACTGAGCGGAAATATATATATTGATTGCAATTATTCCCGAATGAGTGAGCATTCATGTGCAAAGGATTAGCATTTCAATTATTATAATTATTAACTGTGTAGTAGTGTCTTTTGTCTTTCGCGCCCTTCTCAGTCCCTTGTCTACCAAGCGTCATACCGGTTTAGCCCACTAGGACACATCCCTTATTGTTTCCTTTAACTGTATCTACTGTTTGTTTGTTATGCATGTCTGTGATTATTTAGTTAGTAAGTAAATGATTAAACAATTGATGTATGGATGATTCATAGTGAAGGCTGGGTTCGTGCAGATAACTAACCATTTAGATGTTTGGAATGAGACTAACGTGGGGTAAATAATAATTCATTAATTAGAAGACTAATTGATCAGATATTGAAAATATCTGAAAAGTTATATTAGGAAAATTATAACTTTGTAATCTGAAGATTTTCCTTTGTGCCCCGACTTCCTAGTTAATCACATAATAATAATTACAGAGAATGATTTGATAAAATAACAGTCTTCAATTTAATGATGTCCAAAGACACGAAACACAATGTCTACACTGTTCAGTTTGAACTAAACGTCATCATGTCTGCTCATTAGGTCAGATGAAATGCTATTTCAGAATAGCAGTTTAACTTTTATACAAAATTGTTTTTGAAAGTTAATTGCTGTTAGTTTATAAAACATATTTTTATATCTAGCTAAATAATAACTATGTCCTTTTGAGAGGCCTTAAAAAATGAAACTGGCCTCTCACCCGTGGTCAACTTGAAGTTCCCTTACTTCGACAAACGTCTATGGAAAGTGAATGGAGAAGATATTGGAGCCTGAGCCTTGCACCGATGTTCAGGATAAGGATGAATTTGATTCAGTAGGACTGACGTTTTTGGAGAAAGTGGACCTGTTTTTAACAACCCCATATGTGGTTCAGGATGGGTGGGAACAGGTGGAAAAGTTTCCAGTTGTCATACTTGAGTAAAAGTCATACTTGAGTAAAAGTGAAGATACTTAATAGAAAATGACTCAAGTAAAAGTGAAAGTCACCCAGTAAAATACTACTTGAGTAAAAGTATTTGGTTTTAAATAAACTTAAATATCAAAGTAAAAGTAATTTTAAATTCCTTATATTAAGCAAACCAGACGGCACCAATTTCTGGATTGTTTTATTTTACGGATAGACTGAGGCACACTCCAACACTCAGACATCTTACAAACAAAGCATATGTGTTTAGTGAGTCTGCCAGATCAGAGGCAGTAGGGATGACCAGGGATGTCTCTTGATAAGTGTGTGAATTGCACCTTTTCCTGTCCTGCTAAGCATCCAAATGTAATTTTGGGTGTCAGGGCAAATGTATTGAGTAAAAAAGTACATTATTTCTTTAGGAATGTATTGAAATAAAAGTACATTTAAAAATGTTAACAGTAATACTGATACCCCACAACCTACTAAGTAGTACTTTAAAGTATTTTACTTAACTGGAAAGGAGATTGGTGCTGTTGAATCGATGAAGGTAACCCGAAGTGGTCTTGGATGATTGTTTGTTCTTAACTGACTTGCCTAGTTAAATAAAAGGTTACAAAAAATAAAAAGGGAGTGGGCCACCGGACCACACAGATGGGGCAAGAGATATTACATCTTCCTCTTTACTTGTTTGTTTTCAAGAACAGGGCGCCATTGAAAAGAGTGATTACTGGGGTAGCTGTGGGGTGAAGATGGGTCAGCTGAAGTGAAAGATTCCTGGTTTTGACACCGCCGTCTGGAATGACACAGACCTGGTGGCTAGCGTCGTGAAACAGAAGAGTCACTGTCTGTTCTTTTGAGTTTTGATGTCAAATCAAATCACATTTATTGGTTACATACGTGTTTAGCGGTGTAGCAAAATGCTTCTGCTTTTAGCTCCAACAGTGGAGTAAAATCTAACAATTTTACAACATATACCCAATACACCCTTTGCTGTTGTTCTGGGATTGATTTGCACTTTTCGCACCAAAGTACGTTCATCTCTAGGAGACAGAACGTGTCTCCTTCCTGACGCGTATGACAGCTGCGTGTCCATGGTGTTTATACATGCGTACTATTGTTGTACAGATGAACTGGTATCTTCAGGCGTTTGGAAATTGCACCCAAGGATGAACCAGAATTGTGGAGGTCTTGGCTGATTTTCTTTGATTTTCCTATGATGTCAAGCAAAGAGGCAGTGAGTTTGAAGTAGCCTTGAAAACATCCACAGTACACCTCCAATTGACTCAAATTATGTCAATAGCCTATCAGAAGCTTCTGAGCTTTCTGAATTTTCAAAGCTGTTTAAAGGCACAGTCAACTTAGTGTATGTGAAACTTCTGACCCACAGGAATTGTGATACAGTGAATTATAAGTGAAATAATCTGTCTGGAACAATTGTTGGAAAGATTACTTGTGTCATGCACAAAGTAGATGTCCTACCGACTTGCCAAAACTATAGTTTGTTAACAAGACATTTGTGTGAGGTTGATACATTTTTTTAATGACTCCAACCTAAGTGTATGTAAACTTCTGACTTCAACAGTACATATGAGATGCATAATGCAAGATATGTAAACATTATAAGTGACTAGTGTTCCATTTCTTAAAGTGGCCAGTGATTTCTTATAGTCTATAGGCAGCAGCCTCTAATGTGCTTGTGATGGCTGTTTAACAGTCTAATGGCTTAGATAGAAGCTGTTTTTCAGTCTCTCGGTCCTAGATTTGATGCACCTGTACTGACCTTGCCTTCTGGATAATAGCGGGGTGAACAGGCAGTGGCTCGGTGCTTGATGTCCTTGATGATCGTTTTGGACTTCCTGTGACATCGGGTGCTGTAGGTGTCCTGGAGGGCAGGTAGTTTGCCCCGGTGATGCGTGTGCAGACCTACTACCCTCTGGAGAGCACAGTTCTGGGCGGAGCAGTTGCCGTACCAGGTGGTGATACAGCCCGACAGGATATTTCTCAATTGTGCATCTGTAAAAGTTTGTGAGGGTTTTAGGTGCCAAACAAATTACTTCAACTCCTGAGCTTAAAGATGAGCTTAGAGGGTTCTATAATGTTGAATGCTGAAGCTAGGTTCAATGAACAGCATTCTTACATAAGTATTCCTTTTGTTCCAGATGGGATAGGCAGTGTGCAGAGTGATGGCGATTGCATCGTCTGTGGATCTTTCGGCAGTAAGCAAATTGAAATGGGTCTAGGTGGCAGGTAAGGTAGAGTGATATGAATCCTTGACTAGTCTCTCAAACACTTCATGATGACAAAGATGAGTGCTACTGGGCGAAAGTCATTTAGTTCAGTTACCTTTGCTTTCTTGGTACAGGAACAAAGGTGGCCATCTTGAAACATGTAGGACAGCAGACTGGGATAAAGGAGAGATTGAATATGCCCGTAAACACACCAGCCAGCTGGTCTGCGCATGTTCTGAGGATGTGGCTAGGGGTGCCGTCTGAGCCGGCAGCCTTGCGAGGGTTAACACGGTAAACGTTTTACACGGCGCCACGGAGAAGGAAAGCTCCACAGTCCTTGTAACAGGCTGTGTCGTGGCACTGTGTTTATCCTCAAAGCGGGCGAAGAAGGTGTTTAGCTTGTCCAGAAGCAGGATGTCGGTGTGCGATGTGGCTGGTTTCTCCTTTTGTAGTCCGATGTATGTGGTTCCTTTGTAGCTCATCCATATATTATATATTACATATTCTTATTCCATTACTTTACTTAGATTTGTGTGTATTAGGTGGTTGTTGTGGAATTTTAGATTACTTGTTAGATATTGCTGCACTTCGGAACTAGAAGCACAAGCATTTCACTACACTCGCAATAACATCTGCTAACCATGTGATTGTGACCAATAAAATTTGATTTGATTGTCTTATGTTGAGTCTTTACCAGACAAATTACTTGTAGGATATATCAGTTATCCTGTATGAGCTTTTGGGCCGAACCCACTACGGTGTTTCAGGTGCCATGTGTATGGTCATGTTGCAGCAGTGTGTAGGAGGAAGATTCCTAGGTGTGAGAAGTGTACATACAGGAGGGCCCCGAGTCAAAGGCTTGTGTAATATCAGTGAAAGAAGTGGTGTGTGTAAACTGTAGGGGGGGSCATGTTGCTGGGGATCAGAAGTGTCCGGTGCGAGAGAGGCAGGTTGAGATTGCCATGGTCAGAGTTGTGGAGAARGTGTTGTATGCTGAGGCAGTGAAGAAAGTAGAGGAAGCTGGGTCAGGGGTGAAGGATACTAAGAGGCTCCCAGTGAGTAGTAGAATTTTGCCAGTACAGAGTGATAGGCATACGAATGATATGTGCTTCAGTAAGGTTGTCTTTTTAGCGTTCATTGCTATGGTTATTAACTGTACCATAGGTATGGAACGTAGTCACAGAAATAAGTGTTGCTGTGGCAGTTACCGAGAAGTATTTGGGATTACAATATTTTACTGCAGCAGAGTTACAGGGGGTGTTGAATGGCAGTGTCCTGTCCTCCCAGGCCGTTGGCCTGGTGTAGGATTAGATCAGGTTAAATTAGTGGAATGGGGTGGTGCTTCTTTTTATGAGTAGGATTAAAAGTTGGCAGGATAATTTGTATTTGTTATATCACAAAGTATAATGATTTTATTCTCCGGTTCAGTTGGTGGCGGTAWTGCAACATTATATTGGATGCTAACCGCCGTTAAACCCCACCRAAGAAGAAGAAAGTGAACGGAAACCGGAAAGGGTCAGTSGGTCCTACAGAATCGGCGTGTTCGTTTCAAACCTGTARTACAAGAGGACGAGCACGAGAAAGAAGCTTCCCCGTCGAGAAACTTCAGTCTACAAATCAACATTGTACGTAGCATGTAATGTGTTTATCTAAGTATATTAAATAAAATAAGACGAAATATGATTGATATGTGAATAATTAGTCACATTAGCAAGCAGGTAACGTTAAGCGTTGGGAATCGAAATAGCTTAGTTAGCATTAGCTAGCTAACAAACTGACAATTTCGGCTAGTGAGCTAGCTATCGTTAGCTTATTAGCTAGCGAGAGCACATGAATGCATTGGGCCACACTAGCAAGTAAACGCAACATCAACGAATTTTCGATACTCGATGGGATTTAGCTAGGGATTCGTGTAAAGTTGGCTACTAACAAAAGCAAAGTAGCCCACTGGCCAAATTTGGAAAGATATGTTATTATTTCGTTAGTTTGGTTAACGTTTGTAGCCATGTTTAGCAGTAGAGTAGCTAGCTAAACTTACGAGCTAGTAACTTTGTTTAGATTACTTCTTAGTCGGTGTTAATTCTCTGCCATGTTAAATCGAATAATATATCGACTGCCTTAGTTTTATAGCGTTAGCTAACTAACCCACCTTTGTACTGCTTGGTAGTGTCGAGCGCATATTTGGCCTTTTTTTTTTACTGCATTTGTGTGGCTGAAGCCGGGGACTGCCGTGGTGAGAAGGGTTAATTCAGTGGCGTTTATCCGAATAGCTACCGAATGGCCAGTACTTTGTTTTTTTTCGTGACTAGTTATAGTTAGAACGTCGGAAATAATATAACCATAGAACCAACGTTAGTCGGAGAGTTGTCCGGTTTGTTAAACTTCCCACTATCAGATCGTTTGTGGTGTTTAATATCCGCTGGTTAACGTTACTTGTGTTGTCCAAAGAAAGTTGTAGGGCGGCAATTGTTTCAAGTCGCCCAAGTCCAAGGATCACTAACTATATTGCAGCACACCGGCAGAAGGGAACCGGGTGTCGTGGGGGGTGGGCAGGATTATGGCGGTTAAGCTGGGTCACGGAGATATTTTACTCCTTGTCTAAAGCAGAGCATCGCCTCGTTTTATTTGCCACAATCCAATTCCTAATTTCAACTCCAGTTTCCACAAATTTGTGCTCTGTTTTACACAGCCTTATAGACCCGTTTCCGGGTAGAAGCAAGCTCGTGCTCCGGGCAACGAGTGCAAATGGCGCTTTTTTGTTGCCCTGCTCTGGCCATGTGCATGGCTCACTTCAGTCGCATAATGCCACTGGATTCCACATCATTAGTGAGCGAGCACATGGCGTTTAGTCTGGCAGTCGATTTTAATCATAGAATCCCTCAATGTTCAATTTGGGAATCTGGCTGCAAGAGCATGTAGATTTTGTAGCCTGTTTCTTAGCTCTACAAATAAAACTATTGATTTGTTTTGTCATATATCCCAGTGCCATTCTGTGCCACATCACACGAAGCATCTGTTTATAAACCCTCATAAATTATTTAAACTATAGAAAGGTCAGTCAGCCCATTGTTACTTCCCTAATTGCACCTTATTCCCCATAGTGCACCATGTTGGTCAGACCTGTATGGGCAGAACCCTGTCTCATTTTGGCAATGCTAATTACACCAAGTTAACTGTAGAATTCTGAGACCACTTGACCCACAGGATATGATACACACTTAAAATGGATAACTTAATGATGGTGTTAGTATTCATGCTGTCTGATCCAGAGGTCTCTCATACAGGCATATACTCTCTCTGTCCCTGCAGACTGACTCTCTTCTAGTAGAACTCTCTATATCACTCCTTTTCCTTGTGTATTATCTTTTATCAGTAACAGGGACGTACATAATTCCTATATTCTGTAACATTGTGTGTGTGCTCCCCATGCAGGATGGAGTGGCAGCCGGACGAAACAGGGACTCCAGCAGGTCCTCCAGCTCCTCAAGGACTCCCAGTCACCCAACACGGCCACACAGAGAGCCGTGCAACAAGTATCCTGATGTACAGACACTGACCGGAGGGTGGGGTTAGTGGAATGGGGCCCTGTATGGCAGTGGTACTTCTGTGTGCTCCTCAGTTGGAAGAGCATTGTGCTTGCAACACCAGTATAGTTGGTTAGATTCCTGGGACCACGCATACGTAAAATATATGCACACAATACTGTAGGTCGCTTAGGATAAAAGCGCTTGCTAAATGGCATATTATTCTATGGTTATTGCATGTCGTTCAGTTTGCATTGATCTGTCTATGGGGCCTGTATTGTTAAAGTGGAGATGGTGTTATAAGACAGTCACACTGACTGTCCTCCCCTCTGGATATGATGCATTCTATGTAACTCCTGACTGTTAATGATGGTGTTAGTATTCATACTGTCTGATCCAGAGGTCTCCTACAGTCAGACTTCTCTACTCTGTCTGGTCCAGAGGTCTCCTACAGTCAGACTTCTCTACTCTGGTCCTATAGATTTAGCCTTTGTTAGGATAGCATATAATCTTAACCCCCCAATCCATAACTCCCACTAGCCRATGTATTACTTACTTAAACCCTTGTCCCCATTAGGAACCATGGGTAACGCTACTTATAACAGCAGTTATTTCAAACCCGTTCATATGGTACAACCTATACAAAGGTGCGGAAACCATTTCTGCAGCTTTACAATTAAACTTAGCCGGTATGTGACGAAATCACAGATCCGTTGCATTCCAAACGAAATAAGCGCCTCACTTAGTATTTCAACAAGTGGTATTTTTCCTCTGTCTAAATGTCACCCGTAGATTTGTGCTGCAGTGAAAGTGTACTCCTAGTTATTTGTTTGAGTTGAGCATCATGTGAGTTGTCTGTGATGTAATATTTCCCTTAACCGCGCTGTCAGAAACTTGAACAGCTCAACCAGTTCCCTGACTTCAACAACTATCTCATCTTTGTGCTCACAAGACTGAAAACTGAAGGTGAGAACCCTGTCTGTCTGAGTTTATATGTTCTAGTTGAGCATCTGGTAGCCTGAGTCATGTTCATTAGGGCATACGTATTACTTCTGAGCTCAAAGTCGTTTTGGGTTTCTTTGTCTGTATCCATTCTTTGGTCAGCATGCCGTCATTATCTGCTATCCTTGTTATTAGTGGTTCTCTAGGCTGCTACGTGTCATTTGGAATGCACGTTGCTGTGGCCTTCGTCTGCATCTCTGACATTCTTTTTTTCTTCCTCTACCCCATGWCCTCATCATTCCTTCCTTCTCCCCCCCGACCTCATCCTTTCCTCCCCGCACCTCATCCTCTCCTGCTCTCCCTCTCCAGATGAACCCACTCGTTCTCTGAGTGGACTGATCCTGAAGAACAATGTGAAGGCCCACTACCAGAACTTCCCCCCGGCCGTGGCTGACTTCATCAAGCAGGAATGCCTCAACAACATAGGCGACCCGTCGCCCCTCATCCGCGCCACCATCGGTGAGTCAGTGTGTGTGTGTGAGCTCTGGGTGGCGTTGGTGGGTTAGGTCTGGGTGCGTGGGTGGGTGTGTGAGGTCTGGGTAGTTGGGTCTGGGGGTGGGGCCTTGACATGCGTTAAATCTGTCTTTTTATTTATTTATTTTACCGTTATTTTACCAGGTAAGTTGACTGAGACACGTTCTCATTTTGCAGCAACGACCTGGGAATAGTTACAGGGGAGAGGAGGGGAATGAATGAGCCAATTGTAAACTGGGGATTATTAGGTGACCGTGATGGTTGAGGGCCAGATTGGGAATTTAGCCAGGACACCGGGGTTAACACCCCTACTCTTTACGATAAGTGCCATGGATCTTTAATGACCTCAGAGAGTCAGGACACCCGTTTAACGTCCCATCCGAAAGACGGCACGCCTACACAGCAGAGCAGTGTCCCCAATCACTGCCCTGGGGCATTGGGATCTTTGTTTAGACCAGAGGAAAGAGTGCCTCCTACTGGCCCTCCAACACCACTTCCAGCAGCACCTGGTCTCCCATCCAGGACTGACCAGGACCAACCCTGCTTAGCTTCAGAAGCAAGCCAGCAGTGGTATGCAGGGTGGTATGCTGCTGGCATTGTCTCATTGTCTCAGGTAACTGCTGTCCTTCTGTGGCTTTAATGTGGTTAATTTTTCTCACTGTCCCTCTCTTTAGTAGCTACAGTTGAAGTCGAAGTTTACATACACTTAGGTTGGAGTCATTAAAACTCGTTTTTCAACCACTCCACAAATTTCTTGTTAACAAACTATAGTTTTGGAAATTCGGTTAGGACATCTACTTTGTTGCATGACACAAGTAATTTTCCAACAATTGTTTACAGAAAGATTATTTCACTTATAATTCACTGTATCACAATTCCAGTGGGTCAGAAGTTTAAATACACTAAGTTGACTGTGCCTTTATACAGCTTGGAAAATTCCAGAAAATTATGTAATGGCTTTAGAAGCTTCTGATAGGCTAATTGAATCATTTGAGTCAAATTGGAGGTGTACCTGTGGATGTATTTCACTGCCTACCTTCAAACCCGTTGTCTCTTTGCTTGACATCATGGGAAAATCAAAAGACATCAGCCAAGACCCCAGGGGAAAAAAATTGTAGACCCCACAAGTCTGGTTCATCCTTGGGAGCAAATTCCAAATGCCTGAAGGTACCACGTTCATCTTGTACAAACAATAGTACGCAAGTATAAAAACTATGGGACCACGCAGCCGTCATACCGCTCAGGAAGGAGATGCGTTCTGTCTCCTAGAGATGAACGTACTTTGGTGCGAAAAGTGCAAATCAATCCCAGAACAACAGCAAAGTTGTTTGCTGGGGAGGCTTGCAAGCCGAAGAACACCAATCCCAACCGTGAAGCACGGGGGGCATGCACATCATGTTGTGGGGGTGGTGCTTTGCTGCAGGAGGGACTGGTGCACTTCACTAAAAGATGGCATCATGAGGATGGATAATTGTGGATGTGTTGAGGCAACATCTCAAGACATCAGTCAGGAAGTTAAAGCTTGGTTGCAAATGGGTCTTCCAAATGGACAATGACCCAAGCATATTCCAAAGTTGTGCAAAATGGCTTAAGGACAACAAAATCAAGTAGGTATTGGAGTGGCCATCACAAAGCCCTGACCTCAATCCTATAGAAAATTTGTGGGCAGAACTGAAAAACGGGTGCGCGCAAGGATGCCTAAAAGCCTGACTCAGTTACACCAGCTCTGTCAGGAGGAATGGCGCAAAATTCACCCAACTTATTTTGGGAAGCTTGTGGAAGGCTACCTGAAATGTTGACCCAAGTTAAACAATATTAAAGGCAATGCTACCAAATACTAATTGAGTGTATGGAAACTTCTGACCCACTGGGAATGTGATGAAAAAAATTAAAGCTGAAAGAAATAATTCTCTACTATTATTCTGACATTTCACATTCTTAAAATAAAGTGGTGATCCTAACTTACCTAAGACAGGGGAATTTTACGAGGATTAAATGTCAGGAATTGTGACTGTTAATGATGGTGTTAGCATTCATACTGTCTGATCCAAGGTCTCTCGATTCCTTAACTCTTGTACATCCCTGTTTCCTACATCTGGTCTGACAAGACAGCATAGTGGAAGCCTTCAGGAGGGTTTACGTTCACCTGTCCAATCTTCCAGATCAGTGGGCTCAATCGTTTTGCTTCGCCTGGTGCCTTTCAAGGTGTATTATGCTTTAATCTCCAATGGAGGGTTGTACGACTTACATCTCCGATCCCTTCGTCCATCTTCGGTGGTCTCATCGTTCTTGCTTCCCGGTGCCCTACGATAGATGTGTGGAGATTTCACGTAAGGACCAACAGATAGTGTCTAAAATGTGCAAACTCCGCCCACCCTATCACTGGGCAATGCAAAATGAATGTGCCCAGTGAGAACGGCAGTTGTCCCCTCCGAGAGAGTATTAAGACCAAAACCACCCTATGAATGTTGGTTCCTAACCTCTTTCTTCATCCTCTCTCTCGCAAGGTATCCTGATCACCACGCATAAACTTTATCCAAAAGGGGAGCTGCAGACGTGGCCAGAGCTGCTTCCCCAGCTGTGTGTAACCTGCTACTCTGAGGACTACAACACCTGCGGAGTGTCAGAGCTACCTACCTACCACACACTCACATCTTTTATTCTAGGCCTCCCCCTTTCGCTTCCCCCTTTCTTTTCCATCTGTCACCCTTCATTTTTCTCTAACTTTCTTGTCCTCCCTTGCTTTTCTTATTTTTCCTCATTCCCTGTCACCCTTCTCCTTCCCCTTACCTCCCCTGTCCCCTTTTTCTTCCATCCTTCCATCTTCATATCCCTCTCCTCTACCTCTCCTGCCCGCTCTCTACCCCTCCGCCACCCTCTTGACCTAAGAAGTATTTTACTCTCTCTGCTAAATGTTTTCAGTAGCGTTCTCTCCACATCCCATGCCATCTGGATATGATGCAGAACACMTTGACAGTGATTGCCAGTGATGCTTGTTGTATTCATACTGTCTGATCCAGACCTGTAGCCTATTGCCTCCAATCATCCTACTTCATTCCCCTCTGTTGCTCTGAGTTTGACTCCGTCTGTCTGCGTGTSTTTTCTTGATCAGGGCTCGTTTGGCGCCCTGCAGAAGATCTGCGAGGACTCGTCGGAGCTGTTGGAGAGCGACGCGCTCAACCGCCCGCTCAACATCATGATCCCCAAGTTCCTGCAGTTCTTCAAGCACTGCAGCCCTAAGATCAGGTCAGTCCCAGGTCCCCTGTACCTCCAGACTATCCTGGTCCCAGATCACTTTGTGCTGTCTTGCCAACACCTATGGTCATTGTTATGCCAGTGACTGTAGGTGTTGGCAAGACAGCACAAACAGATCTGGGAACAGGCTACATCCAGACTCCATTGGTTGTTTCTCTGTTCTCAYTGTTGTGTCCAGTAGCGCATAGCACACCATAGCAAAACGTTTTGCACCGGATTACACATCTGTGTTCTTATTGGACCAGCTTAGGTAGTTGCGTGGAACTTTTGAGTCATTTTCAAAATGTTTTCCACCTACTATCCCACTGTTTTCAAAGACATTCATTTGCTCCCTTTATAAAACTCTGTTACTCATGGTGCTATTCTCTCTGCTTGTAGATCTCATGCCATCGCCTGTGTGAACCAGTTCATCATCGGCAGAGCCCAGGCCCTGATGGACAACATCGACACCTTCATCGAGGTGAACATCAGGCAACGCACAACACTGTTGACCATAGAAATATAATCTAGTAGTTCTACTTCTATGGTGGTGGCGCTGAACAACACTGATCTGCTCATCTGGCTGTGTTGCAGAACACCTTGACAGTGATGGTCATTGACGCTTGTTGTATTCATACTGTCTTGATGTCTTGACGCTTGTTGTTTCATACTGTCTATCCACACTACAGCCTCTTACAGTCCATCGTCTAGACAATGGTGTGTACTGTAATCAACGGTGTTGAGCATAGCTGTGATTCAAGACTGACATCTCTCATTTCTTCTCTGGCCCCTCTTGGTCTCTCTCTCTCTTCGTGTCTCCGCTCTCAGAGCCTGTTTGCGCTGGCTACAGACGAGGACTGTGAGGTGAGGAAGAACGTGTGCCGGCTCTGGTCATGCTGCTGGAGGTCCGTATCGACCGGCTCATCCCTCACATGCACAGCATCATACAGGTGAGACCACCACTTCCTTATTTACTCTCCCACTGACCAGTCAGCACGTCCGACACTGTCATACCCCATCAGCCAATCCAACCCCTGACACTGCTGTGTCTGTATCTCTCCCCCACCAGTACATGCTGCAGCGCACACAGGACCCGGATGAGAACGTTTCTCTGGAGGCCTGTGAGTTCTGGCTCACCCTGGCTGAGCAGCCCATCTGCAAGGAGGTGCTCTCTGGACACCTGTGCAGTGAGTAATCCTAAACATACCTGTAACATACAGCATCACCTGGACGATGTAGAGAGAGTGGGGACGGTCAGGTCAGAGGTGTAGAGGGCAACAGAGTTAGTCAATATACAGCATGTAAGAGTAACATACCCATCGAGGCCTATACTTCCTAGTGTGTTTCATTCTGTTTACACACTGTACTGTGTTCTATTAGTGTGATGTAAAGAGAAGAGGAACAGAAATGTTGATTACAGTTCAAAGGGTTGGCTAGCTACAGTACAGACATCTCATATATGACGTTTACCCTCTGCCCTTCCCATGTGTCTGGATATTATGCATAACACATTAACTGTGAGGTCAGTGATGCCTGTTCTATTCATACTGTCTGATCCGACAGCGCAGCCCACTTGCCACATCTGACGCCGTGTAACTCATCACTATTATATGGAACCAAAAATGCAGTGTTACTGATTGACCAACAGTAGGATGACTGCTTGACTAATGGTGTCTTTTCTGTCTCCTTCTGTAGGCTCATTCCTATCCTGGTGAACGGCATGAAGTACTCTGAGATAGACATTATCCTGCTGAAGGTGAGCCTGTCTCTGTTCTGGGGTTGAATGATGACACCACACCTATTTCCCCCCCAGGTTGTGTTCATTGGCACACTAGCAAAACATTTTGCAACAGGGAAACGAAAAGACCAGTTGACAGTACCTCCCTGTTTCGGACCATTTGTTCAGTTGTGTTGAACACGACCCAGACATCTTTCTCCCACCTTCCCCCTCCCTCTCTCTTCTTACTGGTACTCTTGGTGTGGTGACAGCTTATGCTTGAGACTCGACTGATGTTTGACGTATTCTACTCTCTGACCTAAGTTGTTGTATCTGGTTAATGCCAGTTAATGGTGTAGCACAGTTTTTCCCTCTGCCAACTGTCCACACATTCCCAGTTCACAACACATCACCAGGCTAACCCACAGGGATTCCCCCACACAGTCCACACATCCCAGTTCCACAACACATCACCCGGCTAACCCACAGGGATTCCCGCCAACTGTCCACACATCCAGTTTCCAACACAACCCAGGCTAACCCACAGGGGATTTCCTCTGCCAACTGTCCCACATTCCCAGTTCCACAACACATCACCCAGGCTAACCCACAGGGGATTTCCTCTGCCAACTGTCCCACACATTCCCAGTGTCCACAACACATCACCCAGGCTAACCCACAGGGATGCCTCGGTCATAGAAGCCACACAGTTAATCATTTGACTGCATTAATACCCTTCTGGCTGTTTCTGGCACTAAGCTGTGTCGATATGTCCATGGTTCAGCATGCTTTTGAGAGTGAGAATGTCTCTCCTCCTGAACTGAAACCACATTTGGCCCAAGTTATTAAATATTAGCCTGGTCCCAGATATTTTTGTGTTGTGTAGCCATCTCTTATGCATACTGTCATGTTTCACAGCACAGACCTCGGACCAGAAAAATAAAACACATAGCAATGATACATCTCTCTCTCTCTCTCTCTCTCTCCAGGGTGATGTGGAGGAGGACGAGGCCGTGCCGGACAGTGAGCAGGACATCAAGCCCCGCTTCCACAAGTCTCGCACCGTCACCCTGCAGCACGAGGGAGGAGAGGGCGAGGAGGGGGAGGACATCGAYGAAGACGACGACGATGATGACGATACATTATCTGACTGGAACCTACGTGAGTCGGACATGACTTAAAGCGACAGTTACTGAAACCACCGCAGCCAGGGTGGAGCAGCCAGGGTGGAGATGCTTTAGAGAAAACAGACTGATACTGTAGATGAATGGAGCAGGAGGATTGTGTCTGCTGCAGGCTSTAAGTGAGTCTTGTCTGCGTGTGCTGGCCAAACGGCATAATACACATTTGATAGTCATTCCTGTGGGACAGTGTGTCGTCAGAAGTACTCACACCATCCTRACAGCAGTGATTGGGTTACTTCCCTGTTTGGCTGCTTCCCTGTTTGGCTGCTCTCTCCACTGTTAGTGCACTGCTCCCCAGCGTCTCATCACCAGTAGAGCTGGAGGTGCTAATTGGACAGTGAACCCTGAACAGCAGCCAGAGTGGTGATTACTGGCATCAGTGACGCTCCCTGCTGCGGTCTGGAAATGGAGCGATTGGCATGTAGAGATGCACCAGAACGGTGGAAGACCACTGTTATCACAATGTCTGTATAGAAATAAAACAACATGGAAGTGTTATTCTGTATATGAGTGTTAGTTACATAGGCCTTTACCGAAAATATATAGCTTTTACGGTGTCATAACTAGATTACAAGGTGGATAATTCTTAGACATTATTTTATGTAAATTGCTGTGTCATTGCTTCAGGGCTGTTGCTAGTCTCGTCAGCCGGACGCCAACATCAATGACAGTCTGACTTGTGGAGAAACCTAGAAATCCTTAAGTGGCTGGYAGCTTGTTGCTAGTGTGTGTTTGTGTTTACAGAGACTGCAGAATGACTTTGCGTTTAGCTGCTGCTGTGGAAGTGATGACATGTTCTCATCTGAACATATATGATGCTAATTAGAGATCGTTTTCTGATCCACAGCAGCATATTGGTAGGACTGGTCTCCTTGAACACCTTAAAGGAATGGGTGTACAGGCCAGCTTAGTTGGTTTATTTGGAGAATCTGTTACTGTTCAGACCTGTACAACTTGACGTGGCCCAGATTCAGTAGTGGGAAAAGAGTATGATATTAAATGGCTAGTTCACTCTAAAACTATCTTAGTATTTTGTTCATTAGTCCACTGTTAATAAAATCCCCCAAAATTGTGCGTGTCCCTGCAGTCAAGTTTTCAACATGGAGCACTTCGGTACAGAGCAAAACTGTAAAGAAGTGTTTTGCATCATATGTTTTTGAGTGAACTATCCCTTTAATAATTTGTCCCTCTTATCTCCCTGTAGGCAAGTGTTCGGCGGCGGCGCTGGATGTGCTGGCCAATGTGTTCCGRGACGAGCTGCTGCCTCACCTGCTGCCCCTGCTCAAGGGCCTTCTCTTCTCCCCTGACTGGGTCATCAAGGAGTCTGGCATCCTGGTGCTGGGGGCCATCGCTGAGGGTAAGGACTAGGAAATCAATCAATCACACTGTTGACACTTCACATAGATCTCCTTCTCTTGCGCAGTCTCCATCTGTGTGTCTCCCCCTCCACACTTTGGACTCTTTCTCTCTTGACTCCATCTCTATCGGATCTCTCTCTCTGTCTGCTACTCTCTGCTCTGTTGCTCTTCTGTCTCCTGTGACGTTCAGTACACAGTGGTTCTTTCTCCTCTCTCACTCCATTGAGAGTTGACTGTCCCTCTGGATATGATGCATTCTATGTAACTCCTGACTGTTAATGATGGTGTTAGTATTCATACTGTCTGATCCAGAGGTCTCCTACAGTCAGACTTCTCTACTCTGTTCATTTTGCCACTCTTTTTTAGATTTAGTCTAGTCTTAGTCATTTTGACTAAAATATCAGTCATATTTTTGTCATTTG
>NW_019946993.1:8217-21549 GCF_002910315.2 Salvelinus sp. IW2-2015 | reverse complement strand
GTGTGACGTGTCCATTCTCGTACTCTGACCCTTTGGCCTTTGTCCCTCAGTGCATTTGCCACCCTGGAGGAGGAGGCGTGTACAGAGCTGGTGCCCTACCTCAGCTTCATCCTGGACACGCTGGTTTTCGCCTTCGGCAAGTACCAYCACAAGAACCTGCTCATCCTCTACGACGCCATCGGAACGCTCGCKGACTCCGTAGGACATCACCTCAACCAGCCTGTGAGTCTGGATCTTCACTTAGTTAGCAAACTAGCACTTAAAAACATCAGCAAGCTGCATCAGCTTCATGGCCAACAACTCCATACTGTCTTATGATGTACAACYTCCTCTGTTGTGGTGCGTTGCTGCTGTATCACAACCTCCTTGGTTACTTTTCARAGCTTCATCTTTATGGTGAAGATGGTTGCCTCTCTGCTCTCCTCTATGATGAATTCTAAACAMACATTGGACATTTGAATCACCAGTGTGGATGTATTTTACACTCTCAGGTTGTTTAGTGAGAAGGCACGTGTATAAATCATGTCACATGTAGGTTGTCGCTACGTCACAACCTCAACCTAGTTGGTTTACACAGGTTTCATCTTTATGGTGAAGAGACACAATATTACTGAACGGTATAATGACTGTCCTCTCCCCCCCTACAGGAGTACATCCAGAAGCTGATGCCTCCCCTTATTGCCAAATGGAATGAGCTGAAGGACGAGGACAAGGATCTCTTTCCACTTCTGGAGGTTATACATTATTATATACATTATATACAACCATGTTTGGTGCATCACGAGGTGGATCATTCTTAGACATGATTTTGTGGTATTTGCCGTCATTGCTTTATGGCTGTTGCTAGTCTCGTGAGCCAGACACCAACAATAATGATATTCTGGTGAATGGACTTTCTGGCATGTTGGGGAAAAGCCTAGAAKTCCTTAAGTGGCTGGTAGCTTGTTGCTAGTGTGTGTTTGTGTTTACAGAGACTGCAGAATGACTTTGCGTTTAGCTGCTGCTGTGGAAGTGATGACATGTTCTCATCTGAACATATATGATGCTAATTAGAGATCGTTTTCTGATCCACAGCAGCATATTGGTAGGACTGGTCTCCTTGACCTCTTCAGCTGACAAATAACTGGTGCGGAGATCAGGCACTAGGTTGTTTTTATGTTGTAGGTCATTTTTTATTGATTTTTTAAATGATCTTTAGCTCTTAGAGCCACTCAAAAATACCAATGGAAACGGGTGACTGTTGTGCTTCCATGGTCTGTATTATACTGCACATCTTACTGTACTACACTTCTTAATGATGGAAGCCTTGGATAGAACAAAGAGGGATATTTCACCGGATGTAGAAGTGTGAAGCATTCGCTTGGCGTTTCCCACTCACTACCAGACATGATGAGAGGAAGCCCAGTGGCGGCCGTGGGAGAAGATAGAAGGGATTTAGTCTGACATGTTCTCATCGGTGGAACATTTGATCTCCATACAGTTTTCTGTTTCTAAAACTAGAATCTGTAACAGACTGGACTGTGTTTTCCAGACTTTACCCGTTGCCAAAGTTAAACAAATGTGTGTTTAGGAGTGCAAGGGCAAATTTAGTTATTGCACACGCTCACTTCAGAGTAGGCATTCCCTCACGAAAATATGCAAATATGTACTAGAACGCGCCAATAGGATCTCACTAKCTGGTGCTTGGCGCTACCCACCTCCTTGCTTGTTCTGTCCACTATGATTCATTTCCTCCCATTGGAAACGACAGGCTCTGGTCAATCTTGGGTTTGTAAAAATAAATAAAAAACAAAAATAAAAACTGTTGACGTCCAGATTTGATTTTGCAACCATTTTCATTGGCTCATGAGATCTAAACGGGGACTGACTGACTGACTTCTGTATCTGAACAGTTATAAATCCACTCCCTTGCCTTGACTCCTTTTGTTGATATGAAATCACAGGWACAGTAAAATAATGCTATATCTTAAAGGGAATTTTAAGAATTTTAATCTTTTTTTCAAATGACCTAGCTTTATAAATAAAAAAATCTAATTTGTGAACTGTCCCTTTAAGGTCGGTGCAAGTGAGGGAAATGACACACTGACAGGACACCACTTTGACCTGTTGACACGCAGGCTGTATTTTTGTTGTTTCTGTCCCCCGCCCACCAAACTAACCCTGTCTCTCCCTGTGCCTCCCCAGTGTCTGTCGTCGGTGGCCACGGCCCTGCAAAGTGGCTTCCTGCCCTACTGTGAGCCTGTCTACCAGCGCTGTGTAACCCTGGTACAGAAGACCCTCGCTCAGGCCATGGTAAGAACCTATAGAGCTCGACAGCTTGTTGTTCTAAAACTGGATTTGAGTTACCTCGTGTAACTCAGTCGGTTAATGACATGACCTTTATGAATTATGAAGCTTTTTTGTTCTTGTTTTGATTACATTAATAGTTCAATTCACAAAAAGTGATGTTAGTTGAAGATTCTCATAAAACAAAATGTATAAGATCTCCTAAGCCTGTGTTTACCACAGACCTTATTTTTGGCATTTATCCCCCCAAAATGATAACTTTTCCCATAGGCATTGTCCAACGAGCCATGGTGGAGTTAGTACCTACAAAAAGACAACATTACTATTGCTCTCTAGTACAGTTTATACGCGTTAAATCACCAGACATGCATTCAGTGAAGAACCATGTTAATATATATCAACAACCTGTTACAAAATAAGCCAGATATAGCTAGGTTTCCTTCCAATTGGTGACCAGATTTTCATGCGCCATAAAAACATTATGTGCGTTTTCCCACCAGAGATGTTTCCATCCAATTGACTTGTTGCGTGTAGGTAGCATAGTGGTTAAAAGTGTTGGTTTGAATCGCCGAGCCGACTTGGTGAATAATCTGTCGGTGCCCTTGAGCAAGACACTTATTGCTCCTGTAAGTGCTCTGGATAAGAGTGTCTGCTAAAGGAATAAAATGTAAACATTTAAATTAAAGGCTGTGATGACGTCGGGCACATAACTTTTGTGGTTAAATTTCCATGCACCCCCAAATAAAAAAAAGTAAAATTCCATCGTGTTTTCAACTCTACTGATGATAAAGCATTGCGTTCCTATTTTTTAAAATTAGTTTCGCTCTGTTGTCGGTAGGTGCACTTGATTCAGCAGCCCTAGTGCTGTTGGCGGTAGGTGCACTTGATTCAGCAGCCCTAGTGCTGTTGGCGGTAGGTGCACTTGATTCAGCAGCCCTGGTGCTGTTGGCGGTAGGTGCCACTTGATTCAGCAGCCCTAGTGGCAAAGTGTTCCCATTTTGAACCATTTCATGTGTCTGAAGGTAGAACTCCGCCTACCCGGCAGGCCCAGAGAGCAAATCAAGTGCACCTATAGGCCTGTCGCTGGCCATTAGATAGCCCAGATCACTTCTTCGAGCCATGACTGCAAAAAGAAGCCTCTAACACACAGCAAAGGTTTAAAACCATGACTAGAGAGACTCAGTGAGTACAGCATAAAGCTGTTGGTTTTATGAGTCAGTTCATGTTTAAGCTGTTATTCATCACTGTGAACACTTTGTTCAAAACCTTTAGAAACCAAGTGTTCCGATAAGCTTGTTCTTATTTTTTAATATCAAGGAATATTAACTTTCTGAATTGGTGCATGAGGCAGAAATAATGCAGTGCGACTTTATTTGGCCATCAGCTGGAGGCAGAGCGGAGGGATGGTGAGTCGGGTGAAAGGCAGCCTCACCTCTGTTCCCTTCCCTCTGACTGACCATCAGCTGGAGGCAGAGCGGAGGGATGGTGAGTCGGGTGAAAGGCAGCCTCACCTCTGTTCCCTTCCTCTGACTGACCATCAGCTGGAGGCAGAGCGGAGGGATGGTTAGTCGGGTGAAAGGCAGCCTCACCGCTGTTCCCTTCCCTCTTACTGACCATCAGCTGGAGGCAGAGCGGAGGGATGGTGAGTCGGGTGAAAGGCAGCCTCACCTCTGTTCCCTTCCTCTGACTGACCATCAGCTGGAGCAGAGCGGAGGGATGGTTAGTCGGGTGAAAGGCAGCCTCACCGCTGTTCCCTTCCCTCTTACTGACCATCAGCTGGAGGCAGAGCGGAGGGATGGTGAGTCGGGTGAAAGGCAGCCTCACCTCTGTTCCCTTCCTCTGACTGACCATCAGCTGGAGGCAGAGCGGAGGGATGGTTAGTCGGGTAAAGGCAGCCTCACCGCTGTTCCCTTCCCTCTTACTGACCATCAGCTGGAGGCAGAGCGGAGGATGGTGAGTCGGGTGAAAGGCAGCCTCACCTCTGTTCCCTTCCCTCTGACTGACCATCAGATGCAGGCCATCAGTCCAGTAAAAAACAAATGCAAATATGCTTGATGCTACCTAGCTATGCCTGACAAGTATTACAATAGGTCATATATTACCCGTGTGATCATATACCTACATTTTTTTAATATATATTTTTTTAAATGGCATGGTAATTCAAGCATAGCCAATATGCAGTGATAATGTTTTGGGCCTATAGTCTACTGTGTGAACCTCATTGCTACAGTACTGTTTTAATTGGTTAATGTTGCATAGGCTTAGGTTTTTTAAGTCAGGTATAAAAAAAAAAATTCTGAGCTGTAGATCTCGGTTTACATTTTCAAACTGCCGTCAAGCGTCGATCATCATGTCGTAGTGGGGGGACCACATGTCATCTTGTGACTCAACCTTCAGTATGATGGTTATATCAATATTTACACAAGTTTTTCCACCGCCATTTCTCGTATAATACATTTTACCCGAAGCAAAAAGATTCCGCCTTGTCTAGTGTCTTTTTTTTGTCCACATTTGGAAAGTCTACAGACACATTTTCTCTTTCCATCATGCCTGTCGTGACTTTTTCTTTATCCGACATGTACTTTACACGCATGAAGGTTTGGATGGAAACCTGGTTCCAGATATCAATTGTAACTTAGACTATAAACAAATGTTACTTGTCAATTTATTCTACACCACAAAGCATGAGTTAGTGTAAACTGCGTTTATTCAGCAATTTATTAAACAAATCGTACGTTTTGGCTTCATATCTTAACTGTGACCAAAAACCCACTGACTCTGTCCGTCTCCTCTCTCTCCAGATGTACAACCAGCACCCTGACCAGTACGAAGCCCCTGACAAGGACTTCATGATTGTGGCCCTGGACCTGCTGAGTGGCCTGGCCGAGGGCTTGGGGGGCAGYGTGGACCAGCTGGTGGCCCGCAGCAACATCATGACCCTGCTCTTCCAGTGCATGCAGGTACACAGGGGCCTCCAAGKGCCAACTGCCAGTGGCCATTTTGAAAATGTGAAATTAGTCAACTTGAAGGAGGATATGTTGAAGGAGTATAGCTTGTACAGTGCTGCTCTGTCGTTCGCAAAAAAAAATATGAAAGTTGATATTCTAGCTTTTGGAGTGTTAAAAGTTACAAATAGTTGTTTTAACCAGATGTGTGTGCGTTTGAGACTAACTGTGTGTTCCTCCAGGACCCTATGCCAGAGGTGAGACAGAGCTCCTTTGCCCTGCTGGGTGACCTGACCAAGGCCTGCTTCCCTCATGTCAAACCCTGCATTGGTGAGTCAACCATAGTAGTGAAGACATTAACTGTCAATGTCATGAAAAGGTACTGGCGCTGAGGAGGTATGTGTGTTGGAGTGGCTAGTAGTTTATGTATTATTTGTATGTTGGTGTGTATACCGTTGATTGTGACTAGTTGTGTGTACTGTTTAATGAACCTGTGTGTTTGTGGGAGTGTGTGTATACCAGTGATTGTGTGACTAGTTGTGTTTAGCGTTTGTATATAAACCTGTCTCTCCCCTCTAGCTGAGTTCATGCCGATCCTGGGCCTGAACCTGAACCCAGAGTTCATCTCTGTGTGTAACAACGCTACCTGGGCCATTGGCGAGATCGCCATGCAGATGGGTGAGTTACTGCTTGCTGTGTGTCCTTACTGCAGTCTTCATTTCTTACACACCCACTCTTTACCTCACAACCACTCTAAAATGTGTCTCTCACTATCTCTGCTTTTCCTCTCCCTCTAACTCTCATAATAACACACACAGACCACCAACAACCAGCCACTCCTATGATGATCTCTCTAACAGACATTCTGAACTGTTCTATGCGGAAGTTGAATGTCTGAGTGTGACTGAGGTCACAACATGGGGATGAACACACAGATGGTTATGGTGCTGCGTGTGTTATGTGTGTGATGCTAGGGTTTGGTGTGTTTTGGATGGAGCATGTAGCTAACTCTGTCCGATTTGATTCGCTGCCCTTGCTCTATAACCCATGAACTCAATGACCCTCTGTCATACGAGTGAGCCAATCTCCCTTGACTACAGTGTGGTGCAAGATGCCTGAGTGAGGGTCTGCTACACCATTGGACTCTGTAACAGTGAGGCCTGCAGGTGTGTGCAAGCATGGCAAGCCAACAGCAGTAGTACAGTGTAGTGACATTGTGCTATAATACCTCTACAGGGAGAACTGACAAGAAGGATGAAGGAGATTGCTCAGGTGAGCTAGGGGGAACCATTGCTTAAAGATGGTGGCCATTTTGGGTATTTGGCCAGAAATCACGAGAACCTTATTTTTGTAGCAACACCACCAGATTGACTCCATCAGTAATCCATGTTGGTAGTGGTGATTTGATAGGAATGATTGTAATGACACTATAAATACTCTAAATGACAGTGAATACTTGACAGCGCTGATGTAGGAATTGATTGATTGTAGACCTGGCTTCAAATTRTATTTGAAATCATTTGAAATACTTAAGCTGTGCTTGATTGTGTTGGAAAGGAACCAATAGAAAAGTCCAAACCCTGTCCATTTGCCGCTCCAGGCAGGCTTGAGAAAATGCTCAAAGTATCTGAAAGATTTCCAATGGTAATTGAACCCATGTATGGCGYGCAATGCCATAATTTCCAGCTGGTTGATTGTGGTATTTTCCTTGGTGCCTGTAGGATCAGACATGCAACCCTATGTTGGGCTGGTCCTCAACAACCTGGTGGAGATCATCAACAGACCTAACACACCCAAGACCCTCCTGGAGAATACAGGTACGGTACTCACACAGACACGCATGCTTAAACCCCCCATAGACAAAACCAGTATTTAGGCTCCAGACCACTCCTATGATGATCTCTCTAACAGACATTCGAAATCTGAAATATTCTATGTGGAAGTTAAAGGTCTGAGTGTGACTGACACTTCTGACACTGAAGTGATTGTTCTAAACCCTGTTGTTATGGCCCGGTAGTTATTGCCACATAAATCATCACTCCTGTGTTTCACTTGGGACAGCCATTACGATCGGCAGGCTGGGCTACGTGTGTCCACAGGAGGTGTCTCCCATGCTGCAACAGTTTATCAGACCCTGGTGCACATCGTTGAGGAACATCAGGGACAATGAGGAGAAAGACTCTGCGTTCCGTGGAATCTGCATGATGATTGGAGTCAACCCCGCTGGAGTGGTTCAGGTGAGGGGGGGGGTGCTTCTGAACGCTGTTCCACACAGGAACATGTATTTACTGGGGCCAGGACTTGTTATATTTTTATTCCCAGAGTGTTGCCTCTCTGCTCTTGTCTATGATGAACTCTAAACAGACATTCGAAATCTGAATAACTAGTGTGGATGTAATTTAGACTCTGAGATAACTGGTGAGAGAAGGCACATTGTATTCAACCTAGCGCGTTTGGTGTCATTGAAGGATGATTTGATGCTAAATGAGCGATAAGGGAATGTGGATGAATGTTGGATGATGAGGATGTTGGTGTCTCTTCAGGACTTCATCTTCTTCTGTGATGCTGTGGCCTCCTGGGTTAGTCCTAAGGACGATCTGAGAGACATGTTCTACAAGGTAGGCACTCGGGAGATATAAACCCCAACAAATCTCACCCATATGTTTGATCCTCAGAATACAAAGGTTCTAGACTGTTGGGTTCTAAGTCGACCTAGTGCTCCTCTTTCTCCACCGCCTGTGATGATCTTTCTAGACATTCGAAATCTGAACATATCTTGTGGATATTTTAGACTCTGAGACGTGTGGTGCTAAGAAAACAAAAGAGAACCAGCTTTGCCAGTCGTTGAAGTCCTCTGACCCTATACCTCACCTTGATTTACAAACTTTGTTGTTTTTGTAGATCCTCCATGGCTTCAAGGACCAGGTGGGCGAGGAGAACTGGCAGCAGTTCTCAGAACAATTCCCCCCTCTACTGAAGGAGAGGCTGTCGGCCTGCTATGGCGTGTAGTTCCCCTCGCCGACACAGGACACGCCTGTCAGGTATTGACTCACTTTAGGTAGAACTGATCTAGGATCAGCTTCTCTTCCCCAAATCCTAATGTTACGTTTAGTCCATGTTCTCTCTGTTCACCTGAATAAATAAAAACATTGTTTCTTCTCTCTCCTCTTCCTATTCCCTCTCCTCTTCTTATTCGCTCCTCTTCCTCCTCTCTCCCCCTTTCTCCCCTCTCCAGGTTTAATCTACGGGAGGGTTACTGGGGGAACTCATCCATCTGTGTTACTGCACTGCCCTGATCGTGGGTGCAGGAGGAGAGGGACTGGCCCTGGCTCCTGTCCATTCAGACTACAAGTCCCACGACCCTGTGTGTCTCTGTGAGGGTGGGTGGGAGGGAGGGTTACTGGGAGGGAAACTGGGGAGAAAGCCTCTGGATTTCAAACGCCAAACTTAAATCCGACGACATACTCCGATGTAACCAAAGCCACAGGGTTCTGTAAGAGGGAGGGAGGGTAGGATAAGCATATGCAGGGGTCGGCTGCGAACGGCCCTAAATCCATTCGATAACTCTTTAGATACCAAGGTTAGAGGAGAGCTGTGTTGGGAGGGCGGGCGGGGTGGCAGCAACCCCGGAATAAGTCAATTAAGGAGAAATCTAAAAACCAGCCCAGGAGCCACATTTTAAAAACACAACTCACATAATATGTAGACTGGCACACTTAGACTTAGTTSAGGAAGGGAAGGTAGTTGCCCTGGCCCGAACAACCAATCGGTGCACAAGCACTTTGCATACATTCTACAATAGTCATTTGATAATCTATACAAAGGCTGTGGGCGGGATACCGAAGTAGCGCTAATGTTTTATAATAGCTTCCCGAAGGCTAGCCTCAGAGGGGAAAGCATGAAATGCTTTTCAACGTAATAACGGGGAGAGTTCTAGAAGAGTAATTTGCACCTTTACTACTCAAGCGTTCATAGACAGTACAGTACCATACCTGTTCATATTGGGACTTCTCTATTAAACACGGGTATATTTAGACAGTTTTTCTTCCTTTTCCCATGTTTGCTGAATTCATTTTACGTTTTGAATTTTTTTTTCTTTTTTTTCTCTAAGATAAATACTAATTTAAATGTATTCTTTTTTTTTCTTTCYTAGTTTTTACTACAACAGACACAGACAATCCTTCCAGGAATCATTTTACTGTAGTGCTGACAAAGGTCATTTTTCCAATAAGGGATTGATTGGTTTGCATGGCAATGATAACCTCTTAAGTGACGTGTGTGCGTATCTCATTGTTACAAGTAGATTTTTACATTTAGAAACAATGGTAGTCAGCTTATCATTCTAAGGTAACAACACCAGGTTATTTAGCCACCCCCATCGTACTTATTCTATGACCAGTCCTCCCCGTCGCCAGACATAACAAACAGGACGGGTGGGTTTCTATAGTGTCGAGATCCAGCGATGCCATAGTTCAGAGACGCAAGATTCAATCGATCTTATAGAAGATGGAAGAATCACATCCCTGCAACCAGTTATACTGCAGTAAAAATCATAATCCGTTTTGCTGCTACTTTTGTTTTTATAGTATTTACGATGGACTAGAGCATTAAGGCTTCAGGAAGAACTTTAGAATAAATCAGTTGCTGTTTCTAATTGATATTATGCACTTTTTTTTTTACGGCTGTTATGGCTTGCTGAAGTAAGACACGATATAAATAAGATTTTGTATAAGCAATGGTCAAAATGAGAATTTTAGGTTAAGGCTAACACTGCCGTTCATATGCTTGGTTTAAAAGTAAGGCATGCAATCAGATGGATGAAATAGATTTAAAGGGTAAGGAGAGGACCATAGATTTAAAGGGTCAATCAGCATTTTGAACAATACCAAACGGCTAATCCCCCACTGATTTGGTAAACAGCTGAGGGATGAAGCTGGAGAAATGCAACGACTCTCAACCTCATGGACACAGGGACTGACTGTCCATGATATCAAGATTATCGTTTTAACCATGTTTTGAGGCTATACAGTGTTTGTATACATTTTTATTAACAAACAGGACTAAACAAGCTTATTTTGGGTTCTGATGGTGTTTTGACAGTTGASCTAAACGCATTAGGCATATGTTATATTCAAGAATCAATGGGTATGATTTAATTTGAAAGCCCTTTTAAAGGGGAAGGACTGACAGACATCAAGTATTTTGGATCAAATGTACTTCCCACCAGTGTTTCCAGACAGTCCAACAGAAAATTTACCAGCCTTTTCTATGTGAGCAGAATGATGAGTATGTAAGGGAGAATGCAATGAGTCCACGAAGATGGATAAAGACCTTGACTAGTCAGTCGGCTATCATAATAATACATAATACATATCTCATCCATGGTCCCGAACAACCTTGAGTTGCATGCTTTTCCATAATCGCTTTATTTGACTATCATCTCATTAAAGGCGGATACATGCKCTTCTAGGGGGGCGTCTTTAAGAGTTTCATCAATTGCAACACACCCACGCATGCTGTGATAATAAAAGTGGGCGGCTATCTTTAGTAGAAGTATGAGAAGTCCAGGATAAACTGGTTCTAGTCCAGTTGGTGGTGGCTGTTGCCATTTGCTCTTTTCCTCAACCCGTTGATACTGTGTAGGATATGTCTGGGTATTATACTGATCCTAATTCTCTTTCTGTTTCCCCTGAGATTGGATACAGTAACATTCGTGAGGGAGGGATTGTCTTGTATTTTGTCAATGTCTGGAGGTCTGTCACGTCGGACTATTTCGCTGAGTGTGTCTGTATTTTACTGTAAGCGTGTGTGCCGTTTAGACTTAACTTTGCACTGGCCCTCCCGCAAGGTGATGGACATGTAGCTCACACCTGAGATATTGGAGACCACCTGTGTATCATCAACACTTGTCATATTTTACCATCTCAGTTTGTGATTGCCAGTCGTACATCAATTCTCTTTCAAAGCTTAGCTGAGATTTAGCGAGTCAATGAAACTATGATAATCTTTATCTTACGCCGCACAATGAAAATAGATATTCAAAATGTGAAGAAAACACTGCCTTAAGCGTCAGGCGTACCTGTGAAAATGCAATTTCAAGTAAGCTGTATACAGATGTGRATTTATCCGTATAATGTGGATTTTAACACCAACCCACTTGTACATAAGTGGTTAATTGGACAGTATTTTGAATCTTTACACACTTTTGTAAACCGCTTCCACCCTCAGAGGGTGACACTTTAATCATATCCTAAAGGGGTAAACTGATATGCAAGTGTTGGTGTATGGGTGTCCGGTCCGCCATGGTTGAGAGTAGGATAGGTGTGCACAGAGATACTGGCTAATTGCCACAGTCTTTGCACAATGCTCCCAATGTGATACTGGTCCTATCAGGAAAAATTGGGTAAAAATGTTGAGTTGTGTTAAATCTCCTCTTAAATCGTAGTAGCGAAACATTGATCTCAAAACCATCTATTATTCTCAAGTTTAACAGTTTTCCACAAGTTGAGGCATTTTACTTTTTTTCCAAGGCTAATGATGTTCATTTTGTTTTTTTATTTATGTTCATTTTTATTTTAAATGAATTTTATTTTAAATGAATTTTTTGTGCAGAAGAAGCGCACAAAGTTTTTTTTTAGACTTTAAAAGTTTTTTTCCCCTCTAATGTTCTTTTTATTTAAAGAATTTTTTTGTTTTCGTTGTTTTATAGCGGACCATTTGATTTTGTCAAATTTTATGTAAAGTGGTAGTACTGAGAGGGGAGACAGAGCGTGGTGCATACCTGGGGAAAGAAGGGAAGAATTGTGAAAAACTCCTGTATTTTTGTTTCAATCTAGATATCAGCCTTGAATGAATTTGATGTAGTACTGGTATTTCTTTCCTCAACTGTGGTGCAGGTGGGATGTTAACTGATGTATCACTTTCTAGTTTACTTTTGTGAATGGGGAAATAAAAGGTTTTCTATCAAGCTGGGAATAAACTGATGTTGACTGTTTATTTAGATGAATTTGGGATTATAGCATTTTTCTTTTAATGTACCAACTTGCTGACATAAATTATTTTATTTATTTCACCTTTATTTAACCWGGTAGGCTAGTTGAGAACAAGTTCTCATTTTCAACTGCGACCTGGCCAAGATAAAGCATGGCAATTCGACACATACAACAACACAGTTACACATGGAATAAACAAAACATAGTCAAATACAGTAGAAAAATAAGTCTATATACAATGTGAGCAGATGAGGTGAGATAAGGGAGGTAAATGCAAAAAAAGGCCATGGTGGCGAGGTAAATACAATATAGCAAGACTAAGTATAATGGAACTGTTCTGAAAGCAGGAAAGACGTTGTGAGGGCCATCAGAGGTACCAACCCCAGCTGTCCAGGCCTGAGGCTTCATTGGAGGGCTGTTCAGTGGTGCCGATTTAGCTTTCTTTCTCCTCTCCCAGCCCCTGCCTCATCTTGCCCACAGTGACCCGAGGCTCGGACATCCAGCTCCTACTATACTGCAGGAGAGTGCATCATGCATTTAAGTTATTTTCAGATTCTCAGCTAAGGCGGTCTATCGTTGATGACTGGCACAATCAAATTGTCCATAGGGTCATGATTGTTGCATTCATGCTAACAAAACGGAATAACTACACGTAAAAAAACCTACAAATCTATACCACCACCAGTGGGAACGAAACTTTATAAACGTTAATTGCCCTAGTAATTTGACCAGATACACAGGCAACAAGTGTAAACATGCTAGCAAGCTCAGTTTAGATGATGCACTTACCCACAAGTCCTAGTCACTTATGAGAGGTCTGACAGCGTTCCATTTGACAGCAGTAGCTAGTCAGTCCCCGTATGCCTTTTTTAAAAACTGTATGCTGAATATTTCAAATATGAGCCCGGTGCGAGAAAAAAGCCTAAAGCTAGGACAGCGACGGTTGCTTCTTACGGGCGTTGGCTGGTACTATACATCAGTGTCAAGCACGCTAACTTGCAAGATGGCCTTTGTTTGCCAATCAAGCGAGTAATCCTGGAACTGACACATGTACAAGTTCACAACTGTGCTAACCAGCTCCTCCACATTTAAAGAAAACACTGACCGAC
>NW_019946993.1:0-8192 GCF_002910315.2 Salvelinus sp. IW2-2015 | reverse complement strand
GTCAAGCACGCTAACTTGCAAGATGGCCTTTGTTTGCCAATCAAGCGAGTAATCCTGGAACTGATCACATGTACAAGTTCACAACTGTGCTAACCAGCTCCTCCACATTTAAAGAAAACACTGACCGATTATTCTTCTCTAACTCAGGCTTTCAAGAAAATCGGTTAGACATGAGTTGCTAGCTACTGTAAGAAGGTTGATCCTTCATTCAAATTAAGGTTTCCACTAGCTTAGATAGCTGTATCGTAAAAACAAAAACGAGCATTTGGATCTTAATTTAAGGTGAGCAGTGTGGTTAAGGTTAGGTTTTAAATTAGATTTTAATAAGATAAAATTCTAGAAATAGGTACGGTTTATGAACTGCCCAGTGACGCGACGACCCTAACAAATGGGGTTTCTTTTCCGGCGCATTCAACATTTCGTCATCAGCTTAAAATGTAAACAAACCACAATCTGTTATTTTTTTTGTATGGCTAAATTTGTTGTACACTAGTTGTTTGTTGGCTTTGTAAATTGTTATTGTTCATTTAAGAAAAAAAAAGCATAGGATCAGTTTTGACAATGGGTTTACAATAAAGAATTGCATTCATACATTGAATGATAGGTCTGCACTTTAAGCATAATCCATAGGTTGTCAGGCAGCTGTCTGAAAGTTGTTACAACAAGCTGAGGAGTTCAGATCCTCATTTGATGGAAGCCATGAAAAAATTATACCAAATGTGACAGGGGCGCAACATTTAACTTGGCAATCCATCTCAATGAGAGCTGCTGCCAATGACTGGAACGAACTGCAAAAGTCTCTGAAGCCAAGAAACACTCATCTCCTCACTAGCTTTAAGCACAGCTGTCAGAGCAGCTCACAGATTACTGCACCTGTACATAGCCCATCTATAATTTAGCCCAAACAAACTTCCTCTTCCCCTACTGTATTTATTTAGCTCCTTTGCACCCCATTATTATATTTCTACTTTGCACATTCTTCCACTGCAAATCTACCATTCCAATGTTTTACTAGTGCACTAATGAGCACTGCTGGCTTGGTTTTGATGCGCCTGCAATAGTAGCTGGAACCGTGCTGGAAAAGACAAAGTGACAATGTGTCAGCGCCTGTACAGTTTGGGTTGATACGGATGTGTAAGAAGGGTATAACACACTGTTCTTTTTCACAGYCTTCCCCCAGGCTCTCAGCTRCCTTCTGCTSAACCGAGCCCCTCCCCMTCTGCTGAAGGAAGCMYCTTGCTGTCGTTGCCGTGGGAGATGGTGGCTCGCATCGCCTCGCACCTCCCGGCACAGTGTGTCATCACGGTCCTGCCACAGGTGTGTGTCGGTGGACAGCGTCATACCTTTCCTGGATGCCGATCTGTTTCTGCTTTAGCTTGTCCAGCATGCCATTGACAACAGAATTGGCTAATGCCATAATAGACTGGAAACCATGCTAGGCTAGGGACATTTGAAAAAAATAAACGATTGGGTTCTTTATCTATCTGATCTGTACTGGGCTGTCATGACCTGGTTACACATCCATCATAGCTGCTGGAACCATGATGGAAAGGATCTTGAGAAAATAACATTTCCAAGCCAGCCTAGTACTATTCAGGCCAGCCCTACAGTGTGAATCATGTCCATGTCTCTCCCTCTACAGGTGTGTCACGCCCTGGGAAATGTGYGTAAGGACAGCACGGCGTGGCAGTTGCGGGCACGCAGGCTAACTGGTCCCAGAGCTTCCTTCCCCGTGGGGCCACGGGACGGCTTCGACTGGCCCTCGGCCTGCCTGGAGATGGAGGAGCTGATCGCTTGCTGGACGGGCCAGGGGGAGAGGGCCGCCAGGGAGGCCGAGCAGGCAGAGAGGGAGAGAGAGGTGGAGAGGGCCCAGGAGAGGCAAAGGGATAGAGATGCCCTGGCAGAGGAAGGGATTGGAGAGTGGGAGGAGGTGGAAGAGGGCAGGCCCCAAGTGGATGAAGGGGTAGAGGAGGTGGGTTTTCAAGTGGAAGGCGTGATGGCGGTACCGTGGGATGGGGAGGAGTTGATGGAGGAGGGAGAGATGCAGCAAGATAGGGAAGGGGATCTACCGATGGGAGTTGGGGAGGGAGAGGAGAGGCAGGAGGCTGCAGCCGAGGCCATGATGATGGAGGAGGAGAGAGATGATGAACAAGGTGTCCTGGAGGCCATCGAGGTGGAGGAGAGAGTGGGAGTTTTGGCGGATAGAGACGGTCAAGATGACATAGCGGGCCTGAGATTGGGAAGTGATGGGGAGAGAAACGGGTCCAGCCGTGCTCCCAGTCCTCCTCCAGCCCTGGAGCGCCTCTCCCTCCCCTCGGGACACATCGCTGAGGTCAACTCGGTCCTCTTGGTAGGGGGRGACGGGGCGGTGTGTGCCTCAGGCTCCCGGGACAGGAACGTGAACCTGTGGGACCTACGGGATGGGGGRTCCACGGGCAGGCTGCTCCATACACTGGGGGGCCAGGGCCTCTTCAGCACCCACAAAGGCTGGGTGTGGTGCCTGGCGGCCCGGGGACCCCTGCTGGCCTCGGGCTCCTTCGACAGCACAGTGAGGCTATGGGACCTGGGGGCCCAAGGGGCTGAGAGGGGCCTAATCAGGGCCCGGGCTGCCGTSCTCTGCCTGGCCCTCCCCCAGAAGGACGTGCTGCTGGCCGGCACCTACGACAAGAAGGTCAGCGTCTACGACACAAGAGGTGAGTGATTCATAAGATGGGTACTTGAAGTCTCTGTTCTACTAAATTAGATTGTCAGTCGATAAAAGTGAACACAAACAATACTAATGGTTATTGTATAGAAATAGACTTACTGAGGGGTAATTGGACTAAGGGCCTTTACCCGTTCTAGTAATTATATTTCTATGTGTTATCCTTTGGTTGGCCAAATGGACTGCCCATTRGGAATATATCATCTGATTAGAGCAAATCCAGGAACTATCAATGGGTTTATGGAATTTGACAGACTAACATTGTCAGATGTCGCTGGAGYATGATGTCATGATCTGTCTGCGCTGCAGTGGCGGAGCCTCTGGTGAAGAGCCTACGTCTCCATAGCAACGCGGTGCTGTGCCTGGTAGCAGACGAGCAGTACATCCTATCTGGGAGTAAAGACCGCACTGTGGTCATCTACGACCGAAGAGCAGGGAAAACCCTACAGAAACTACAGGTACAAACACGCATACACACACACACACTGTATAAAAAGAGTATTGGATTGACAATTTACTGTTCATGTAGTCCCCACACTTTGGGTTGCAAAGGGAGGGTATATTACTGGAGATTTTGAAAGTATTTTTGGGTACCTCAGGTCATCATGTGTAGACACAGATATAAAAATGAATTCTGTTATTTATTTATATATAATAATATTATACATACAGTACCAGTCAAAGGTTTGAACACACCTATTCATTCCATGGGTTTTCTTTATTTTTACTATTTTCTACATTGTAAAATAATAGTGAAGACCTCAACTATGAAATAACACATATGGAATCATGTAGTAACCAAAAAAGTGTAAAACAAATCAAAATATATTTTACATTTGAGATTCTTCAAAGTAGCCACCATTTGCCTTGATGACAGCTTTGCACACTKTTGGCATTCTCTCAACCAGCTTCAGCTGGAATGCTTTTCAAACAGTTTTGAAGGAGTTCCCACACATGCTGGACACTTGTTGGCTGCTTTTCCTTCACTCTGTGGTCCAACTCATGCCAAACCATTTCAATTGGGTTGAGGTCGGGTGATTGTGGAGGCCAGGTCATCTGATGCAGCACTCRMTCACTCTCCTTGGTCAAATAGCCCTTACACAGCCTGGAGGTGTGTTTTGGGTCATTGTCCTGTTGAAAAACAAATGATAGTCCCACTAAGAGCAAACCAGATGGGATGGCGTATCGCTGCCGAATGCCATGGTAACCATGTTGTTTAAGTGTGCCTTGAATTCTAAATAAATTACTGACAGTGTCACCAGCAAAGCACCATCACACCACCTCCTCCATGCTCCACGGTGGGAATCACACATGCAGAGATCATCCGTTCACCTACTCTGCTTCTCATGAAGACACGGCGGTTGGATTCATTTGGACTCATCAGACCAAAGGACAGATTTCCACCTGTCTAATGTCCGTTGCTCGTGTTTCTTGGCCCAAGCAAGTCTCTTCTTCTTGTTGGTGTTCTTTAGTAGTGGTTTCTTTGCAGCAATTTGACCACGAAGGCCTGATTCATACAGTCTCCTATGAACAGATGCTGTTGATGTGTCTGTTACTTGAACTCCGTGAAGAATTTATTTGGGCTGCAATCTGAGGTGCAGTTAACGCTAATGAACTTATCCTCTGCAGCAGAGGTAACTCTGGGTCTTCCTTTCCTGTGGCGGAACTCATGAGAGCAAGTTTCATCATAGTGCTGGATGGTTTTTGTGAACTTTCAAAGTTTGTGAATTGTTCCGTATTGATTGACCTTCATGTATTAAAGAAATGATGGACTGTCATTTCTCTTTGGTTATTTGAGCTGTTCTTGCCATAATATGGACTTGATCTTTTACCAAATCTTATGTATACCACCCCTACCTTGTTACAACACTACTGATTGGCTCAAACGCATTAAGAAGGAAATAAATTCCACAAATTAACTTTGAACAAGGCACACCTGTTAATTTAAATGCATTCCAGGTGACTTCTTCATGAAGCTGGTTGAGAGAATGCCATTAGTGTGTAAAGCTGTCATCAAGGCAAAGGGTGGCTACTTCGAAGAATCTCAAATACATTTTGATTTTTTTAACACCTGTTTTGGTTACTACATGATTCCATATTTATTATTTCATAGTTATGATGTATTCACTATTATTCTACAATGTAGAACATATTAAAAATAAAGAAAAACCCTTGAATGAGTAGGTGTCTCCAAACTTATTTTTTTGTTTTTAATCCCATCCTTCAGCTACCCTCAACCCCTCCCATCTATATCTGAAGACCATCCATTCTATTTGCCATATGTTTTTAACTGTGCTGTTTCACAAAAGTTCTGAACCTATATGCATTTTACAGATACATAATATTTGACATTAGCTATGTTGTTGTTTTTAGTCCAACCCTTCAGCTCCACTCAACCCCTCCCATCTATCTCTTAACTCTGTCCATATAGTTTTCAACTGTGATGTTTCACAAAAGTTTTGAACCTTTCTATTCTCATAGTTTCTACAGATTGTAAATTAAAGAGTTTTTTTACTAAAAGTATTATATTATTGATCGATTGACTATGACTCTTCAAATCACCCAGCAGTGCTATTTGCAGAGTTAGCTCCAGGTAATTTTGCAATTTTTCAGCCATTCCTGAACCTGCGACCAAAAACAAGCTACATGTGGACAGTACCAAAACAAGTCATCTAATGATTCTGTCTCTTCACAGCAAAATGTGCAGAGCTGGAATGGTTGAATCGCCCATATATATAACATTCTACTGGTTGCAAGAATTTTGTATAATAATTAAAACATTCTACGTTTTGAATCCGGTGTCGTTTTGCATATCAGTTCATAAACCATGTGCCATGGTTTTGGTACATCGAAAATCTCTTCCCAACTATTTTGCAATCTATATGGCACAGCTGTCACGTTTTTGGTCCTTAAATGAAACTGGTATACTTCTTTATTTATAAACATTTTCTTTAACTAATTTTGGTCTTTAATGCAGGGCCGACAGACAAGTTCCTTCATTTCTGACACTTCCGCTTGTGCTGTTTTGTCTTATTTGGTTCAACAATGACAGGATTTGGCAAGTCGGCACAAACAGATCCAGGACCAGGCTATAATATGTTAGTATGTGTGTCTTCATTCTGGTTTGTCTCCTCTCTTCCCAGCTGAGCTCCTATCTGCTGTCAATGTGCTACAGTGACAGTGAGGTGTGGGCGGGGGACAACCGGGGCATGCTCCATGCCTTCTCCATGCAGGCCGGTTTCTTCAAGCCCCTCTCCCAGTTTGACGTGGGACACACCTCACTGGTCACCGGCATCCACAGGTCCCCTGGGAGCCTCTACACCTGCTCCGCTGACCGCACCACCAAGGTACGTCCTGTTAGCCTGGTTAAACCAGTCTGAATGCTGGGAAACAATGGTGGGCATGGCGTTCTTTCTGGTTTATGCCAGGCATACACTACACGATTTTGCCATGAATTCGCCAAGTTTTTGCTGTCCCAGATAAATTTTCATGATCGGGGTGTAATCTTATTCATTTGGACTAGGATCAGTACGTCGGGACTTGTGTAGTTTGTTTGAGCGGGTGAAGGACTCACCGATGATTGCTGTTCCATTCTCCAGACACCTGTCGGAGGTCACGATAATTTTTTGACGTCAGAAATGGTGATTGTGTTTCTTGTAGTATGAGCAGTGCTACAACGCGATTGGGCAAGGACGGCTGCCAATAGCTAGAGCTTTCAGTATGTGAGACCAAAACAAAGAGGAAAAGCAAACATGCACGTGTGGACTGGTGATGGTGATGTTTTACATGGCCCGGTGCCCGGTTGGGCGGAGTTGGATTATTTCTATCATTCCATTGGTCCTTAAGTGAAATCTCCACCCACCTGGGCACTGGCCACTGCAAAACAAATTCCGCAATATTATATCTGCGTCCTACCATGACAGAAACCTAAAAGAGAATTTCATATGATCATTATTTCATATTAAGTCCATTTCTGGGCCTCAGTCAGTCTTTTTAACAAATGTTTCTGCACATAATAATATGCACACTTGTAAAGCAGCTCACTGTTGCTCGTCAGCATTTTCTTCCTACGACAACCGAAAACGCAGGGCTGGATCAGCTAGGGAATCCTGGTGTAATGTGAGCACCACGTCCCGGGGTTGAGGATGGGCGGAATAAAAGAACGGGTCCTAGTTAAGATGTAGAAACTTGTGTAGTGTATGCCCAGCATTAGCCAGGTTTACAACCTGGAGCCCACTAGATTACAATGTCTTTATTGTCCATCCCAGGATGGTTATTTGTCTTTGGCATCACCATACAATAGTTATATTAACATATGTAGTAATATCTATTCAGCTCTGTTGTAATGGAATTCTGTTTGGGGGTTTTTAGATAAATGGATAGCCTACTTTATTGTCCTCTAAGAGGAAAATAATTTTCACTGCCCATTCYGTTACAAAGAACATTAAACCATTATCAAAGAGCAAATGTGCATTGATGACATGAATGAACAAATCCATGTTTCTTCATTCCCTGTTCCTATCTTATCAACCATTCATCTTCCAGGTGCACCTCCCCTGTGCCCCTCCAAGGACGCTGTGCACACTGCACCACCAAGCAGGCGTCAATGGGGTGAGTCTCTCACATCACTTTTTTCTTTTGAGATTCTGATGGCTGATAGCCTCTCTCCTTAGCCTCCTACCTTGATCTGGTTGAAGAAAGATCTGTTTCACTCTCTCTCTGTCTTTGTTCCTCTCTGTCCTCTCTCTCGCTCTCTCTGTAGTTCAGTGTGGAAGCAGGAGTGCTGGCTATCGCATCAGGAGAAATGTGTGTGGAGGTGTGGCGGGCCAGGAGGTGAGGGGGGTTGTGATGCAAGATGACTGACGTGTAATGGTCTGTCGTTTAAATGATCAACTTTCTCATGCTGTGAGAATGTTGACGTGAAGGACCAGTGCTCTTAGCTTTACCCCAAAAATTATATACAAGCCCAACATATTTAGTGTGTCTGTGTGATTCCCCATGTATTTTATCAAAGAAAAGAACACACAAAAAGGCTTCCTTAACTAATGTAAAGAAATGTAAAAGAAAAGGCRCAAGATAATAACACTTCATGGTGTAGTTCTGTCTGTGTGTCTCTGTGTTGTMGACCCAGCACTCGTTCAAAAGATTTCACATAAACTGGATTTTAGCTTCAAGTGTATATTTGGGAGTTAATTTGAGGCACAGCACCACTGAATGGTTTTAAACACTTGTACATGATCTGTTTWTTTTWWATTTTAGRTTGTTGATTTAAAATGAGGACATTCTGCCACCAGCATTCCAGACAGTTGGTCTCTAGAAAATAGATGAAGTATTTTTCTCTTTGACAATTGAAACAGATTCGGAAACACAATGTAAAGAATCAGTCAAGCCGTTCTGACACACTGATTGTAAAGTATTTTGGTCTAACTGTCATAATGTGTGTAGTGGCGTTCTTATACTCAGTACCACAGCACTTGTTTGTCAATTA